>NW_009198421.1:37834-55208 GCF_000690835.1 Fulmarus glacialis | reverse complement strand
GTTTAGCCTATCTGACTGCCTCATCGCCAAGGCTGAGAGCCTTTTCCAGGAACTACAGTTCATAGGCTGTGGCACACGTGAGAAACCTTCGTTGCTCTTTGGTTTCTGTCTCTGACTTCAACTTACTTAGCTTGGGCTTGGGATGTCAGCGTGCAGCTCGTGCAGCAGAGCCGGCTCTGTGCGCTGCGGTGGCTCGCAGCTCCCACCAGCCAGCCTTGCGCCGTGTGGGAGGGGGCTGCGGGCCTTGCCGGGGCAGGAGGGTGGCAGGACGCGCTGCGTGATGGGAGCAGAGGTTTGGAGATGGGCAGTTAAATAGGCTCTCTTGGGGAGAAGGTCTGTTTCCTAAATGACACTTCTCGGGGATCCACGGTATCCATGACTAGCCGTGCCTCGCAGTCTCTTACTCCTCTGCAAGGAGGAATGTGATTTCTGTCGTGTTTCCCTTTAGAAATAGGATGTGTAAGACTTTTAATCATTTTCCCTCTCCTGGTATATTCTCCTCCTTCTCCTTTCTAGTGATTCAGTGCTCTCACTCTTGAGAGCTGCATCGCTTGTGGAAGATGGCAGCTGTTGATCCTTGCTCCCAAGAATTACACTAATTTTTAGAAATACAGTAGGCTCAGCATTTTGAAACTTTTCAGTTTGCTGGAGTTTTATTTTTTTGTCCCACTTGTTAAAGCAAATTTGGTACTTAAAGGAGGATTATCTTGATACGTGTCAATTCTTAGGCTCTAGGTTCCCAAACTAATGTATACAATAAATTCAAAAAAGTATGCTCTATCTTTGAATATTTATAGCTGTTGCTGTGTTTATGGTGTTTGTCTGATACTAAGTTCTTAATTTCTACGTTTGCTGGAATCTCTGTCCTTCCTACGTACTGGCAACTGCTAGCTCCATCTTCTCTCGTATGACTCACGGTGGTACTGAGGGAAGGTGCCTGCCTTGAAGCCATGGCAAGTAAGTGCTGGAGAGACCTGTTGATTCAGACAGCAGACACTGAAGTGACCGATTTGCTAGAGTGATTTTCTCAGGGTATTTGCTTGGACTGGCAATCAAATGCTTCCTTGGTAGCAAATCCTGTTTCAGATAAACCTTTGTATTTTACTTTTCGTTTGGATTAGCTCTTCCCATGGAGACCTAAGCTCAGCCATGCTGGCTGCCGTCCTGCGCACTGATGCATGCTTTCATCCTAGCCTAGGAAATCTGAAGGAAGCCACACTGGGTGGGGTACATGGAAGTTAGGTGCCAGGTGCCAGGCTTAATGCTTCACCGTTCAGCCGTAGCTTGCATGCAGACGAGGATCTCCCTGTGTCTTCCAAGTTCTCTGAGCATGTCCTAAGTCGGGACACGTTTGCCTGTGGGTCCTCAGGCTGTGGGCAATCCTGGTGATTCAGCAGCACTAATGGTGTGCTCCACAACCGCCTTCAGGTGTTTGGCAGCATTTCCAGGGACATCTAAATGTTTTCTGGCTTGATTCCATTTCTGTAAGAACTGGTGGTTTAAAAATAAATAAAAGGTACTGTCCAGTAAACAGAAACAAAGCAGAGTGCAGGGGAAACGATGTGCTTTGCACCAGGAAGAGAACGGCAGGCTTAGCCAGGTGACTGTACGGACTTCTCACGCTCTATGGAGACATGAGCACCATGACTGCAAGACACTTCTCCATTGAGATGTATAAAAAGTTGTCTTGGTCTCCTCTGCTTCTTGCGATGTCTTCCCATCCCTTACACACAGCTGCCAAGTAAGACTGAGCTCAGCATGGTAAAAACTCCCAAGCAAATGACCCTAGAACTGCCTTGTAAGCAGTTAAATGGGAGATTGGGTTACGCTGTTGTCTCCTAATACAGCATAAAAGGGCAAGAAATGTGTATATAATACGCAGAAATTAAGTTATAAACTACTAGGTAGTGGTTGGGACTCAGCTTGCAGATGTACGTAAATTGAATTGTCTGCTTAGTCTGTGGAGATCGCATCAATAGGCAATGGAGCCCGGAGAGCTGTTCATCTGCATCTGGATCGGCTGAATTTTGATCCTGCATCATGATCAGCTTGAGTAGCTCTTCAGGCTCCACTGAAATATGAGGACATGCATATACACAGCTTGTATAGACACCTATACTGCATGTCTTGATCTGTGAACTCAATTTCATACATAAAAATGGCCAAGTGATAGAATTCTTTATGAAAAGAATTAAAAACACATAGCACATTTTTAGTGGCCTGAATGACAGTTAATTGATAGTCTTTGTTTGGAAGTGACTGCAACTCATAGCATGTTTTTGGATTTGCTATTAAGTCTTTTCCTAGATGCAGATTCAGTAAAAACTATAGAAACATAGAGTAATTCTGGTCTGAAGGGATCTCATGAGGTCTTTGGTCCAACATCTTGCTCAAAGGAGGATCAGAGCAGGTTTCTCAGAGCATATTCCAGTTGGGTCTTGAAAACCTCCAAGGATGGAGACTGCACAACCTCTCTGGGCAATCTGCTCCAAAGTTTGACTGTCCTTATGGGGAAGGAGTTTTTCCTCAAACCCTTGTGCCTGTTCCCTCTCATCCTCCCTCTGCCCTCCTGTACAGAGTCCAGCTCTGTTTCCTTGATGGCTCCTCATAGGTTTGGGGGGGCTGCAGGTGAGTTTCCCCAAAAGCCATCCCACCTCCAGGCTGACCAGGCCCAGCTCCCTCAGCCTCTCCACCCAGGGCGAGTGCTCCAGCCCCACCCTTGGTGATCTCCTCTGAAATGGCTCCAGTTTGAACTGCTTCCAGTTTGCTGATGTTTTTCTTTTGTCGGGGGCCCAAAACCGGACCCAATACTCTTGCTGCAGTCTACCTTCCAGCACTTTTCCACACAAAGGAGAATAATTCTAGTTGTCTTTTGCCTTCGTGTAACTGGAGGCTTAGACAATTTCTTGCACAACCTCTTCAAAGAAGTGGACTTAACACTTGACAAAGTCTAAAGTGAGTCACAGCAGCTGCTTATAACCCTGATCATCGCTTCTCAGAGTCGATGAGTACTTGTTTGGATTTTCTCTTGCACCCAGTGGCTGCTATTATGAGACAGTAAATTTTTGAAAGTATGGATTGCCATCTCAGTGTAATAGGGGAAAAAAGTCTAGAAGGGCCTTCAGGAAATGAGTCTATTGCCTTGCTTTTGTTCCCTGCATGCCAGGCAGATTATTTGTTCTGTTTATTTTGTTTCTACAATGGAAACTACCATCCCAAGCAATCTAGTCCTAGGAGCAGCTGTCCTTACCCTGCTCCCAGTCTCCTCCCCTATCCCCTTCAGCCAGCCACCCTCTGGGGTGGCTCTTCTCCCTCTGGGACACAGGGAAGGAGTCCGAACCAGGCGTGAGCAGGGGCAAAGGAAAGGACAGACGGGGAAAAGCCAAAGAAAATGACAGTCCTGAAGAATAAGGCTTTTTGCTCCTCTTTTGCCAGGAGGTTTCAATACACCGTACGCCCCTGTGTGCCAGCAGCAGCAGAGCGCCGTGGCCAGCGACGGAGGGAGGTCGCACAGGCTGGCCGGTCGTGCTGACCTGCTGGCCCACCAGCCCGTCCCTGCTGGCCCTGCCATCGGCAAAATTGGGTGCATTTTTTGGAATGTCTCTCCCAGACAGAGCTGGCTGAGGTTGAGCTTTGCTGACATTGAAGTAAGAGGATCATTCCCTGTTGGAATTTTAAAATCCAGTTTGTAAAAAATAATGTAGCAGTAGTGGTGCTGGTTTGCATTTCAGCTGCTGTTTAATCTGGTCAAAGAGAAGAAGCAGAGAACTTGTACAACATGATTTATGATGTCTTCAGTGTTTTGGCACTTACATCAGCTGTATGTATTACAAAAACCAAAGACCGTATCTCTTCAACCTTAAGAGTGACTCTTGGCCAAGATGTATCGTAGTAAACTAATGCTCCGAATGCCTTTTTGACTGTGTCTGAGAATACTTTGCTAGATGGAGCAGCTGCTTTCTCAAAGTGTTCTTCTTCAAGGGCTAGGAAATTAGCCCTGTCTTATAAATACACTTCTAGTGCATTGACAAATGCAGTGTAGCCATTCTAAACTAATTTGTCTTAAGCAGGCATCTGATGACTCAATTTATCTGAACTTAGTCATTTGGATGTGGCTCAGCTGCTCTGTTCAAAGGAAATCATCTGGATGCATCTGCCATTTCTTGCTCTCAGCACTGGTCTAGGACTGAAAGAGGGCTGAGCTAACTCAGATAAGCTTGTATTTGATAGAGTCAAAGAGCACACATGGGGTCAATTCCTGCACGTTGCCTGTTGCCTGGTGGTAACCATGAGTCTAAGCCCAGAGGTCTGGAGAGGAAGCAGTATTCTTTTAGGCGAATGTCTTTCAGAAGAAATAGCCACCAATGTTGCTAAATCAACTAAGTGTCTCTCAACCACTCTACTTTTACTTAAGTCCATCCTTAAAAAAAGGGATTTGCCAGAGCTAGCAAATTGCCATGTGATTTAGAGTGTATTGATTCTTCAAATTACTAAAATGTGGCATTAAATACTAAATTATCAGTGCCAATTCCCTTTGACCATGGGCAATGTGGTTTTTACTAAGCAAGAAATCTGCGATAAAGATTTGTAGGATCCTTTTTGTATTTTACAGTATTTGAGATTGTCCAATTACACAAATATTCTTGGACGTAAATTGCATAGCAGCCTGGCACACCAGCCTTCTCCCACCAGCTTCCAGTGGAGAGCTCTGCGTGTTGCTTCTCAACGTTCTTCTCCGTGGGAGGCCCAAGTGAACTATCTGCTAGATGTCAGCTTCTACCCAGAGAGATGCTGAAGCCATTTGTCGTTAGTGATACAAAAAGTCATTTTATGAAGTACTTCACAGAGATGCCTGCAGTATGTTCTCATGTGTAGATATCTAAACAAACACCATGTATCACGCCGTCTTTTGTTAAAGAGACTTAGCCCGTACTGAGGAAGCTTTAGTGATATTTTAAGAAGAAAGCTCTAATTCTTTAACCAAAAGAGTGTTTTTACAAATACAAAGAAAATTAATACTTTCATGCATGTTTTTAATGAGTTTGCATCTATTAGCTTCTCTTGCCCTTTATTTAGGGAGATGACTGGCTGATTAAATCACCCCCCAATCCCCCTCAGGCTCTGGAGTAGAGGTTAGACCCGTGCTGCTGGGCTTCAGCTTGGGATATTTTCTGACACCGAGGAGGGAATTTCCAGACCTCTCCAGGCTAATGTTATTTTTGGTGATCTGGGCTATAATTAGGCTTTCGAGAAGACTTGCTGGGAGATCTAACTCAAGCTAGTAAGAGCTAGCTTATTGCTGGGGCCAAATAAGAGTCTACTGGTTATGGCTGTGGGGTGAGGAGACTTTAGTCTTCCCTGTGCCTGGCAGTGTTACTGGAAGGCAGGATTAAAATGGAGACATGTAGGACACCTAGTAGAGCCAGGATGGGGCAAATACCCCTGTGTTCTCTTGGCTGGGAAGAGAGCATAGCAGCCTTCCATCTAGGTTAAGGTTTTTTAGGTTCTTCAGTCTCCTGAGGCTAAGGAATGGTGATTGTGTTTGGTGGCTGGGAGCAAAGCCAGGTTGGTGCTGGTGGGTGTACAGCTACCCAGGATCTGCAGCTGCAGAGAGCTCTTTGGGGAACCGTAGTCATGGGGCCTGAAGGGCTTGTGAGCCATGGGCTGGACGGCGCGCGGTTTTTTTTGCTGCAATGGGTATTGTCAGGGCTTCTCCCACGGTGTTTGGGCTGGCGTGAATAGGAGGTTCCCGTTACGCTGCTTTGGGTTTATGCAAGGAGTTAGCTTCAGCACAGCACCAGCTCCTGGCCCTTGTAGCTCTCCCTGAGGAGACGGGTATCATTATTCGTTGGAACAAAACATTTAGGAATTTCAACATGGTTTATGGGCTAGAAATATTTTCTAATTAACTGTGCAAGTTTAAAACGCTAAGTCTGTATGTACACGTACCTGAATAACTGCTTGTCTCCTGAGATTTTGCAGTCTTCCCAAATCCGGCCAGTAAGATTTCCAAACCTTAGCTGTCCTCTCCCTGTAAAGTTGCATATTTTCATAGTACAAAAAAAATTTTAATTAATGCCATTAACAAAAAAAAAAAGGCAGGAAGGCTGGGTCTTCACTGGTTAGGGATAGTGCACTGAGTGATGAAGGACTTGCTGTGGGAACTGCTGCCTGGTTGTCTACGGCATTCATTGCATAGCTGATCTAGATCATGCTGGTTCCTTCTGGCCTTCAGTCTGCAAATCTCTGCAGAAACACCCCCTGCCCCGCGCTCTCTCAAGCAGATGGTTAGGCAGATGAAGAGCAGAGATGTGCTACTTCAGCAAGCGCCTTGTTGGTGCCAGAAATTTTAAAAAGCGAGTTGGAGGAAAGAAAATGTGCAAGAAAAGTGCCACAGAACGGGCTGAAACTTCCGAGCGAGGAGCTCTGTGCTGGAAGGACACACAGGATGGTGACTGGGGAGGAGCGAGGTCTGTGGATCAGTGAATTGACTCTAACTGAAGGAAAAATAGGAAAAGAGGGAAAAGTGTGACCCTGAGGTGTGAAGGACCGGGACGGTCTCTGCTGTGTTGAGCACGTTGCTCATCTCTTGCTGGCACGGGAGATGGGGAGTTTGCACTGCTTCCCTCTGTTAGGTGAGGATAACAACATCAGTTGAGAGTCCCTTTGAATACTGTGGCACAAAGGACACATAAACATCTCAGCCAAGTGTGACTTTTGATATGTCAGGTGGGAAAATTAAAATGACAGAGAAGGCAGCTGAGAAGAGGGATGGTAGCTGGCATCACAGTGATTTTAGCGATGTCTAGCAGAGAGAAAAGGATACTGACAGGTCAGGGAAAAATTAAGGATACAGAAAGTGGTTTATCAGCTGAGGCAGAGGAAAGCCTTCTGTAAGTGCCATAGCTCTGGGATTTGCCATGGATTTGGGAGGACGATGACTTATATCTGGTCCCGGAGCTCTGAGTGGCAGGAGAGATGACGTCTTGCGCAAGATACCTTCAGCACTTTAAACCAAAGTCCATTAATAAATTCCATAGTGCTGAATGTATTCTGCTGTTTATTGGCACGAGGAGAGAAGTGACCTTTTTGCTTTCTTCCCCTCTCCCTGGGAGCTGATGGGCTGTGATAACCCATTTAGCGGGCGCGTGGGCGGCAGGTGATGGCGTCAGAGTGACGAGAGGGAAGCGGCTCATGCCATATCCTTAGCGCTACGGCATTCTAAAAATAAACGCCGTCTCACATCGGGAGCCTCTGGCTGTGCCTCGGCTCTTCTCGGCTGTTCCTCTCCCCGGCGTGTCTGTCGGAGCGGTTCTACGGCAGCTGATGCACTCTGCTGCTGCTGAAGCGTCTGAGTCACCAGGGACCAGGCTACGGGGAATCGGATGTTTTTGCACAGCAGGGGACATAGAAGAGCCGTGGAGCCGTCATCGGGCCCCGCTGCTGAAATTTCAGGGACTAGGGCACCCGCGGCAAGCAGCTCCTCTGGGTGCCAAGCTGGGAAGCATAGATTTGGCTTCATCCCAAATTGGCACCAGGGGCAATGAACTGTAGAGGGGGTTTAATTCAACGCATCTGGCACAGGTCGGCAAAACCGCGCTGGCTGAAGGAAGCGTCTTTGCTGCAGAGCTGGGGCAGGCACGCAGCTGAGCTAGCTCAGGTAGGAGGAGGTCCCAGGCAGGGCCTGACCAAGGATGGGATCAGAGGTGGTGGAAGCGGTGGAAGGTGGCTACCTCCATGGGCCAGGCCGGGTCCCTGCTGTACTCACCACTCAATGCTCTCAGCATGTGCGAACCAGGGCTGTGGCAGCGCGGTCTCCGCTGTGCAGCTCTACCTGGCAGCACACATAAACACCTCACCATGGGCTGCTGCAGCAGCAGAGGGCATGACATGGGGCTTGGGGGCATCCGGCATGTTCAGCTTGGGACAGGAAGGCTAATCTGGAGAGGCAACACTTCGACAGGTGACTTATTTACACATAGCAACTGTAGGATGGTTTGTGCAAACACAAACATGAGAAGTGAAAGAGAACAAAACAGAAGATAAAACACAGGAGGACAACGTTGCTGTAAGAAAAACACGTGCACCATCGTCTCCCTTTCTCCCTTGCTTTCCTTGCCTTTCAACGATGGGCCCAGCGCATCAGCCACCCAGAGCGTTCCAGCCCTGGTGCCTATGGGCAGCTACTGGGGCAGGCTGGGCTGGGCTGGGAAGAGGCTGCATTTGGGCTACGGTGTTTGTGCCATCAGTGAGACCAGCAGCCGCTCAGTGGGACCTGCTGCTGCTGAGATCCTCATCACCCTGCCCATGGAGTTGTCGCTGGCTCTTTATCCATCACCTACATGGTTCCTGCTGCATCTTTTCTCCAGTCCTGAGCTGGGACTGGAGAAGAGAAATTAAAGGGGGAACTTATCTGTGTGTATAAATACCTGCTGGGGGGAGTAAAGAAGACAGAGCCAGGATCTCCTCAGGGAATCCAAAGAATGGACAAGAAGCAGAAATGGGCACAAACTGAAACACAGGAAATTACATTGAAACATAAGAAAAAGTTTTTTAGGGTGAGGATGGTCAAGCACTGGAGCAGGTTGCCCAGGGAGGTTGTGGAGGTTCTGTCATTGGAGATATTCAAACCCGATCGGACGCAGCCCTGAGCAACCTGCTCTGGCTGACCCTGCTTGAGCGGGGGGTTGGACTGGATGATCTCAGGAGGTCTCTGATGTTCCCAGCCAATGTGTGGTTGTGTGGTCCTGCTCCTTCATCCCTCCCCCAGCTCCTCCAGGCCATCTGACCTGCTGGCACAGCCACGCATAGTTTTCAGCAAGCTGTTTCTGGTGTTCTTTTTCCCTGTGAAGCCCCTGGGTCCTCCCCTTATTGAGCAGTGTCAGGGGAGATGGATGCCTCACCTTCACTAAAGCACAATAAAGTGGCACATTATCTTTGGACTGAGGGAGATTGAGCGGTAGGTAAGGGAGAAAGGAGCTTCTCTTCTCTTCTTTAATTGCCTGTGTGACATGAAGGCAAAGCTTGTGACTTCCAGCACTGCTCTCCCTGAGCTGCCCTATCTCAGAGTTTTTCCCAAAGAAGATAACCAGAAGAGGCTTGGATTGTTTTTTAAATAAAATAAAAAAGGCTTTAACTGTAGCAGGTCAGAAGTTTTAACATCATTTCAGGCTGAGATGGCATTAGAATATACCAATTTCCTCAGGAGGAAGACATCAGTCTCAGGTAGGAAACTACCCCGGCTGCTGCGGCACTCGTTTGGCCGGGCAGGTTAATGGGGTCGGTGGGGCAGGCTGTCATGCCTATGGACCTGGCACAGCACTGGTGGGGGGGCAGGTTAATGGGGTCGGTGGGGCAGGCAGTCGTGCCTATGGACCTGGCACAGCACTCGTGGGGTTGGGACTCCATCTTGTGGGGCAGGGACCCGGACACTGACTCAACCCTCAGCGTCGCCCCGCGTGCTCTTGTGACCGTTGCTGTTCCTGGCGAAGGCAGCGGCACGTCGCCCGAACAGCATCTGAAATGTTCTTGTGCGAGCGTAAGGAGCACACACACGTGTGTATGTGTATTACCCTTTATGTGACCTGAGAGTTGTCCAACCATCCTGAGAATTGTTTCCGTAAAAAGGAGAAAATTATGTCGGAAAGCTCATTTTCTATGATGCTACCCCTTTTATTTACAAAGAGCATGTAACGCTTTCCTGCATCACAGGAGTAACTGAAGTGAAGGTAAGCTTCAACTCTGACAGGCAAAGATGAACCTCAGAAGTGCTCTTCCTCAGCTTTTCCATCCAAGCTTGCTTGTACAAGATGCCTTTTCTGTGTCCTCTTCCCCATGTTTCACAACCTTTAGAGAACCGCCCCCATACCTTGCCTGTGCCGTGTTTTCGGATGAGCTCAGGTCTTGGCATTTTGCTGTGGAATTGTGACTATTTCCACAACCTGGTGCTGTAAGAGAAGGTTGGGGCTTCCCACAACTAGCTGGAAAAAGGAGCAATGAGCATGTACTGTGCTTACAGCACGGCTTGTGGGGGCCGGTATTTGAAGGCATCGCTAACTTCCCTGAAATGTCCTCCTGTACCAGCCTGGAGAAGCAGCTGCCATAAGAAGTTCCTGTATTTTGTAGTTTCTTCCCACAGAGTGTATGTCAGATTGTAAGTTCCTGAGAACAGTCGGGAGCAGAAGAAAAAGGACAGAAAATGATCATCCTCCTGAACCCCCAATTTCAACGTTGGAGGACAGACCTCAGCAGACCCCTGACTAAACTGGGGGGGTTGTCCTTTTATCTTTTCTCCAGTAGCAACATCATAGCCAACTCCTTGTATCTTAGCTGAAGCTGCACTGCTGTGTCCTCTCCTGCATGTCCTCAGGTGCAGACCCCCGAGGGTCCTGGTTTTGGCAGTGGCTTCCCCGAAGAGCTTTCCAGGCACCTTGCACTGCCCGTGCCCTGTGCGGGCAGCAGTCCTGTTTGTAGGAGGATGTGAGGAACTAATTGAACAAATAAACAGACCAAGAGAAGCAAAAATTCAAACCTGGACTTCGCACTGTGTGACACTGAACAGCTCGTCACCTTGCAGGGCTTGGAGTCAAGAGGGTAACACACTGGAAAATTCATGCCAGAGTTTCAAAACATCCTGATTAGGATACACAAGAGAAATAGATCAAAAACAAGAATAAGCATTTTGAAATTGAAATTGAGTAGTTAGGCAAAACGTACATAATCACAACTTGGTTTTTCAAAGGGAGGATGTGGCTTAAAACTCTTGTTTTGTCAAGCAACAAAGACAAGAGGGAAGTCTGGGTTCTGGTCGCTCCTCCTAATTGCTTCCTCTGTGACTGCAAGGTGTGCACAGAGGAGGAAAAGGGAGAGGATGGCAAAAGATGGGGGGACACAGCATTTTCGGGATGTTGTTGGTGCCTGTGGCAGCTCCAAAGGAGCCATCAGTGGCAGCCAGGCCCCTGGGCTGGATGGGATGGGCCAGGGTCTCACCTCACTGGCCTAGGTGAAAGGCAAAGCAGCAGGAGAGGAAGGAGAAAAATAGTGGGGTGTGGAAGAAACGCAAGGAGGAGGAGTTCACGCGTCGCAGGGCAGTGCCCTTTTGGAGGTACGAGCGGTTGGTCAGGAACCCCCATCCAGTGTGTTGCCTCGAGCTCAGAAGGACATTAGAGCTTCAAAACTGCAGCCTGATGGGAGTCGCGGCCAATGCGACACTGCTCTGTGTCTCGGGGAGTGCTGCCTGTGCTCCCACGGGCCCCTTGTCCATTTGGTGGCCAAGCCTGCTCAGCCACTTCAGTCCTCATTAGGCTTGCTTGGCATCGGTCACCTTGGGGCGATGGATTTCCAGGCCCGTGCGCTGGCTTACCAGGTCCCCGGCACCATCCTTGCGCTGCGTCAGTCAACCCTGTTTGCAGACTGAGCCAGTCCTTTATCTCCCTTTCCCGTCTTCTACTGTTGATGTTTGTACCTGGGATGTCCTGGAGCTCTCATCTACCTTTGGCAGCTGAATATGCAGGTGACAGCTCCCCTATTTTACAGAAGCTGCTGAAATTATAGCAGCGTGGCTTTTCCCTTGCGCCTTTGGTGAGCAAAAAGATGTCAAGTACGGAAGCACACAAAAGCAAACGCCGGCACTGAGAGCGCTTCCCCGGCGCAGCCGCCCTTCCCTCCACGTTTTTGGAAGAGAGCAGTCAGGATAACAGGTCTGACTCAGCCCGATGAGGTGGTGCTCAGAGGCAGAGATTAAGAACAAGTGCGAATTAAATGAGGTTCAAAGTGTTAAACAGCAGGCACTTCCCTAGAGTAAATATTTTGGCACAAAGCTTTGTCAGGGTTTTAATCTAAAGGAAGCAGCGAGACTGGAACAGGCACATCCTCAGGCGGTTACAGAGATACACCTGTCCCGACCCGTGGCACGAAGCGGTGAGCACCTGCCTTGCTTGGGAGTCTCCATCGCTTTTGGCAGGCGTGGGTCCCGTTCAACAGCAGGAGCAATGCCACCGAGTCCTGCCCCCGGCACGCCCTTCGCAAACGGCACCATAAACCCTGCCTGACAGCAGAACCCAGGACATTACTTTTTCTGGCATGTTTTACCTTAATCATGCAGCTACAAACGATGTTTTCTCCCTCCTCTTCTATTTATCTAGTGCATTGCAAGAAGAAAATTGCAGTCTCCTTTCTTTACGTTTAATTTTTCTGTCTGGCACTAGAGGGCAGAAGGAAGGACGGTGGAGCCTTGCAACCCAGACCTGTCTCTTCTCAGCAGATATCCGAGGGTGCAGAAATAAATCTGGCTTGAAAGGCTTCTCCCTTTGCCCATTATGAATGCGCATCAAGGGTTTCATGCCCCAGCCTCTTCAGTGTTATTAAAGTTTAATAGTTCAATGTTGCATTTCAGAGGTAACACAATGCGAAGCAACCCTACGAGCCCCTCGGCAGGCACCGCGCCGAAGCGGCACCCCCGTTTGCTCTGGACGTAAAGTGGGCATTTGTGGTTTCTGCAATTTGGGAAATGACCTTGTGTGATGGAGAACTTGCTTTCTCCCTTGCGGCAAGGCTGCCTGCCCGCCCTTAGCATCGCTTTACTTTGAAAGCCCCGTCCCCCCAGCCCAGCGCCTGCGAGAGGGTGTTTCGCAGCTCCACAGCAGGGCAGGGGGGAGGCAAGCGGGACGTACAGGGTGTGATTTGCCTGGAGGCGGTGATGGACCCAGGTTACGAGCCAGGAAACACCAGCTCTTCACAGGCTCGAGGGATTTCTCATTAAAATCAGTGAAGATAGGGGCATTTTCATGGTGCACACAGCCGGACGCCTCATCACATGTTTCTTCTCTCCGCCAGAGAAACACTGTCTGGGAGCCACCAGGGCTGTGGCACGGAGGATTAAACCCCGCCGCGACGCCCCGGCTCCCAGACCGCCTTTGTCGGGAGGAGAAAAGAGCATGTGAGCCCGG
This sequence comes from Fulmarus glacialis, assembly GCF_000690835.1. Lineage (NCBI taxonomy): Eukaryota > Metazoa > Chordata > Aves > Procellariiformes > Procellariidae > Fulmarus > Fulmarus glacialis. The sequence goes on along the minus strand of NW_009198421.1, from coordinate 42,261 downwards.
GAGGCTGAGCACCGCGTGCCCTGGTCAGGAGGCCCCGCGGCCGCCGGGATGTTTGCTGCCGTCTGTAGACAAGGAGGGGTCGCCGTGGGAAAGCCACGGCGGGTTTAACGCCGGTTCTGCTTTGGGATGAGGAGAAGCAGAAACCAACTCAACCAGCTCCTTCTGCGTGCCCAGCTGCCGCTACTTGATGGCTGAAGGGGCAAGGGGCAGGTGGCAGCAGATAGCAACTCACTGGTTTTACGCTCCTGTTGAACTAATTAATTTTATTTTTCTTCTGATTTTTGCAACATCTGTAATTAAAACGCATGATGTAAGTAGCTATTTAATTGACAAATAAGACTAAAAATATTCTTCCTTTTTATTTCTCATATGGTTCATCTCTTCAGTGTATCACTTACTAGGATGAAATGATCTGACAGTTGTGGGTAGTGGAGAGAAACTAAATTTCTTAAATTCAAATGAAACTGCGCTAAAAAGGGTTTCACAGTCTGCCACGCTTTTTGAGATTATGAATTTTATTCTGTTTTCCACAGAGAAAAAGGAATCTTTCATATGCTGACAGTAAAAAGGATACCAAAAGAGCTAGTAAATAGTCCACTGGTCAGGACACTTAATCTGTGGCAGAGCTGACACTGAGTTTATTGTCTGCTCATTTTGACCTCTTATGCACAGTTTTTCAAGAAAAGCACTATTTTTTCAAGCAAAAGTTTAGTTTCAACTGATCAGCATTTCCTGAATGGAGAAAACGACTGTCAAAACTCCTGACCACATCCTACCGCAGGAGCACCGAATGCAGAGGGAAGCTGGGACCGAATCCAGCACTCCCTCGTCTCACCACGCACTGCAGCTGCACCTGGGAAAGCGTGATATCCTAGGTCCCAGCTGTGCTAAAGCTCTGTACAGACCCACCACAACAGAGGTCTTTTCCTGCATTATCTTGCAATGTCAGTACGCTGGTATTTGCATCCTGAAGCTGATTTAGCAGCTCAGTTTTGTTCATGGTCTGATGCATAGTTCTTCGTCCCTGGACTGGAAGGGCCCATGCTGCTGGCCCTCAGGAGCCACTGCAATGTCCAGCTCCTTCTCCTGGCCCTAGGGGAGGTGAACGGAAGGGCAGTGTCAAGGAAGAGGTGTGTGTTGTACCTGAACTCTTCTTTATGTTTGGACAGCCGACTCTTCTGCAGTGAGGCCTGATTGTTGAATTAGACTTTGCTCAACTCCAAGACTATTGTCTTTCTGAAAGAAAACCTCAGAAAGTGGTTAACAAATGGTACACACTCACACATTTTCAGGTGAACAAGTAATCCATTGGCTGAAATGGATTTGTAAGGGTTGTTCAGCAAGTAACGCATACCTTTATGGGAATTAGGATTATTTCGCAAATAACACGTAAAAAAAATGTTTGTCATAAACTGTGAGTAAAGAGTAACTGAACAATCCAAAGCATAAAATGTGCAAGGGGCATCCAGGCTGGGGTTTCTGTGTAATGTCTGCAAACATTCAGGAGGCTGAATAAGTTGTTGAGTGTTTGACCCAGGATAATATTTGGAAGATGTCAGGAATATGTGAACATAAACAAAGAGATGTGGGACAGGCATAGGAAATGATCCTCGCTCAGAGGGAACGAGACTTATTCTTTCTCCACTGGAAATAACCAATTTCAGGCAGAAGGTGTTTGCTTTCAGTCCTGTTGGCCTTAAACAGCCACTGAGCACTCTATGTTCGCTCTGTTCCTCGGCAAATGTGTTAGACCTATGGCTCCCATGGACAAGAAACTTCAATTTTACCTCTGATAGTATTTATATATAGCATAAAAAGTACCAACTGACTCAAAATCACTGCAGGGAAACAGCTAACAGCGTGACCGTCTTGTGAGATCACTCTATGGGACAGATGCACATCCCTCCTAAAACTTCTAGAGTCCGAGAGTCACCATGTCCTATTACTGTTTGTCAGAATAAACCAATGCTTGGCTGGTCATAAACTGCTCCATGAAATATTTTGGTTAATAGAACATTTGCACATTTCTGTCCTATCTTTTTCCTCCAGCTTGAAGCTCTTTAGGACAGAGACTTTATTCGCTTTACTCCTTCATCCTCAGCTCAGGGGACTTCTAATAAGGGGGAAACATGAAGAAGGATGGCACAGGCTGCGTTGATTTGTATTGCCTATGGAACTGGTAGCTCCCCAAATCGTTTTGTGGTGCAGTGCAAGTGTTTCACAGGAACCCTGCCAAAGGATGAGCACAGTCCTGGCTAACCAGGGCTTCCTCCAGCCCCACGTGTTAGCCTAGGGCTCCGTCTAACCCAGCTGCGGATCTCAAGCCCATAAAAGCCATCATCGTGGTTTGTAGTACAACAGTGCACTCAAGACAGCTCGAGAAATGCAAGCTGGATAAGTAGCGTATGTTTGCTGGGGAAAGAGGGAAAAAGGAGAGTAAAGAGGATTTCTGTGAGTTTCCCTGATGTGGGGTGTGATACTACAGCTCTCTTGTTCTGACCAATTTTTAGGCAGTGAGAGGAACATTTCCAGCGTCATTCACAATGGCAACTGGGGGCACAGAGTGACTGTTGGCCTGGCTGCAGCCACCCCAGGGCACAGGAGGCCCCCCCGCCTGTCCCACCACCTCTCTCGCACCGTTGCGGCAGATGGTCACCTCCACAGACCTGTACGTGCCACGGCTCCACCTGCCCATTCTGCCCCCAAAGCCCACCCGTTAAAGCCTCGGCCGAAAATATTCAAGTCAAAAAAGTGCTTAAAGTAGATGGACTGATGAGAGCTAGGGATCTGCTGCAACCCCTGCCGTGCCGGCAGTGCCGGTGGTGGTACTCCCCAGAGAGGAGACGTAGCTCTCGGCAGCCCCACCCAGCCTGGCCCCGCCGCAGCTGACAGCTCGGTCATTTAGGCCTGAGAAGATGCTAAGAAACCTTTCCAGGTGTTTATCACCTTCATGCGTTTCAGAGACCAGCATGGCTGTCGGTGGAGCCGCTGGGTGCTGGGGGGCCAAGTGGGCTCCTCTAGACGATATAGCTCAGCATCATTGTGTTGGGCGCTCCTTCTGTGCAAGATGGCAAGGGGAGGAAAAACTATCTCTGAGCAACTGTGACTGTTTCTTTTTTTTTAAAGGCTAAAGATAGACTCCATATGGGCTGTGCACAGTGCAGTCTGACCATACATCCCGTGGATCTTTTCTCTTGGCCTTTTTTCAGGCAGCAGTAGACCTATGGTGAGAGGTATCCTGGTGGCGGACCTACTCCTCCAACAGCCTTGACAACGAGTGCATCGGATGGCTTTTCAGGCAGGTCAGGACAATAAATACACTTTTATTTTATGAACTATACCTTACAAATATGACCTGATACTGCAGATTGCTCTCACCAGTCTAGAGAGGAGAGATGCACACAGGAAGGGAAAGTGGGAAGGGTTTGTTTCCCGCAGCACCTGGGATGGATGCAGGGGAGGATGTCAAAGACGGTCCTGCTGCCCGGCAGGATGCAGCCGGGCTCACTCAGACCGCCCCAGCCTCTTGCACAATGTAGCAGCATAGCCACCTTCTTTCCTCTTCTTCTTCCTCTTCTTCTTCTTCTTCTTCTTCTTCCTCTTCTTCTTCTTCTTCTTCTTCTTCTTCTTCTTCAGGAGGAGACAGCCAAAGCTGACAGAGGTATGGGGCTTACAGGTGGGGAGGGGACCCTAAGGTCCGATCGCAGTTACCCCTACATGGGGGAGATATGAGAAGGTGACGCTGGTGCTTAGCACCACTGCCCTGCCTCTCCTGCAGCACCACGCCGCAGCTGCCATGCAAGCACAGTCTCCCGGACTCGTGCTCTGGAAACTTGCAGCACACAGCGTCCCTGCGTGGGAGAGGGACAACGCTGCTGCTGGGGGCTGTGATATCCAGCACGGTGGCTTGTGTCTGGCGTGTTCGTCAGCCACAGCCCCTGCCTCACCCATTTTGGGGGCTGCTTACCCAAAACCACACAGTCACCACGTGATGGAAGTGCAGGGCTTCCTCTGTGGGGAGATGAAAGTGGGGATTGCTGAGTAACTCTCGTCCCAGTTTGAAAAGCCAAAAGAGAATAAAAAAGAGATCACTTTCATGTGTTTTCATTGACATGGTTCTGTTAGCAGGGCTTGTATCATTGGTACTGTCTGGTTACAGAAAATAAACAATTCCCACCTGACTATCACCGTTTCCACATGCAGGGCTTCCTCTGTGGGGAGATGAAAGTGGGGATTGCTGAGTAACTCTCGTCCCAGTTTGAAAAGCCAAAAGAGAATAAAAAAGAGATCACTTTCATGTGTTTTCATTGACATGGTTCTGTTAGCAGGGCTTGTATCATTGGTACTGTCTGGTTACAGAAAATAAACAATTCCCACCTGACTATCACCGTTTCCACAATTTTTTCCTCAGTCTTTGGCATCTTCCG
>NW_009198421.1:0-37816 GCF_000690835.1 Fulmarus glacialis | reverse complement strand
TGAAATGATTTCTGCAGTGATGGAGAGAGGAAGACTGTTCCAGGGAATGACGGACACCAGGCCAGGAGTGAGACAGCTTTGCTTCTGTTTTGACTTGTTTTACCTTGACGTTTCTGTACCTCGGATACGCAGCCAGCAAGCAGACCTGTGGAAAGGTTCTCTCCAGCTTCTGAGTCCCATTAACGACCAGGGACTCGAAGCCCTGAAGGTTTTTGCATGTTCCAGGCGTGGAAATTGGAGCAAACGCTGGGGCTGAAGCCGGCAGCTTTGCCTGCAAACAGCGTTTGCAGGGCCTGGTTCTCCCACCGCTGCTGTCCGTTTCTGTTCGTCGCGCTCCCTGCGCGGCCCGGAGCGGCTCTTCTGCCTGTGCGGGCGCTGGGCAGGAGGGGGAAACCTGGTCCCAGGGAAAAACACAGGACAAATGCGCAAGGCAGTGGGAAATTGCAAAATTCAAAATCCAAGCATGGAGGCTGCCTCCTCTGATCATGCATAGCATGACATGGCATTTTTTAGGGATATAACGGGCCGTGGCTTACATGTACCTGGAGACACAACAGTTCCAAGACACCACTTTGCTTTTCCCTGTGTGTCTGTAGCAGCTACCTGTGGTTTTGGATTTCAAAGAGCCTCTTCCAGCGGGAACCACTCCTCAGTACAGGAGAGTTTCTCAGTGGCTGCGGCGTACAAGCAGGATGTTTCCCCCCGCCGCACGTCTGATGTGCATGTAAAGGTACGTGTTCTGGAGACAGCCACCTGCACGCAGCCATTTTCCACTGCTTGTTTTCTTTTCCCCTACCTACTGAGCTGTGAATTCCCTTATGCACCAGCGAAGCTACTGCTCATTAAAACTAATCAGCTGAGCAGATGCTGAAGGAAATAATGGGTCGGGAATAAAGAGGACGTTGGTCATACATCGCCAAAAATCTCTGCAACAGGTTTTTGTAGTTCACTGAGTTTTCATTCTATTCCAAATCAACATGCAAACCAGCTCCACCGGGAGGAGAGCAGTTCAATTAGGAAAGGGAACTTCAAATTATGAAGGATTGATTGCCAAATGATACAGAAGGAACCCATCATATAAAATATTCTGCACCGAACAAAACTTGCAACACAGTAATGGATGTAAGTGCAAGTCAATCTCATCCTACTGCCACCACAGCCATAACGGGCAAAATGAAAACTCTCTCCCTGCCCATGCCCTGAATGTGTACCTGCGATATGGGAAGCTAAGAAGGATGCTCTCGCTTTCAGTAAATTGATATACGCTGCAGAGAGGAACCAAGCTCAGAAAATGGCCTACATTAAGTTAATATCCGAGCATACAAATAACTTAGGGCCAAAATTAGCCTTCAGTTGCATTAGTGTAAATGCAGCATAGCATCACTGGGTGGATGGGAATTTCTGGACTGTAAGTGGAGGGAGGATTTGGCCCTTAGAAGACTGTAATGGGAAGAAGGGAGAGTGAATTCCATTATCTGGCTTTGCAGGGGAATTGATAGTGGTTTCTGCATGAGCGTGCTGCTCCAGATGGCACGCTGGTGAGAGCCCTAAAACGCAACAAAGGCACGGCTCAGGTATCAGCCTGCAATGCAGGAGCACACCAATGAAACTGGAAAAAATACAGCAACAAAAGGTGGGGAGGTAAAGCCGTGTTTGCTAAGGGCATTTTTTCTAATGATTCCAATTAAAAGTCAACATAACGGTAGGCACATTTTTAGCATGTCAAACATACCCGCTGTTTTTCTAGCACGGATGTAGAAGGGGGCTTCATATTTCATCTGTTTATCTTGGTGATGCTGCCTGATGCTCTCTCGCATCAGATGCCCAGACAAACACATTTTCACTCCTAACAAAATTTTGCCCTTTTGCTTTATAAGTTTAATTTTAATAAAAAACATGGAATCTCTTTTGCTTGTGATTCACATTGGCAACTTTTTGAAATGTTGTATTTCTGATCAGTATTTGATTTAGTTACAGAACAGAAAGAATTTTTGGTGAGGTTTTATTTGAATACAGCAAAAATTCCTGGTGACATTTTTATCAAACCAGCTCAAACAGGTTCGGGAATGAATTTCCTCTCTCTCTTTTTTCTTGGTTCTTTGCTTGTTGCATGTTCCTGATTTTTTATTTCTCTTTGTTCTTTTTTGCATGTTTTTTAAATCATTTTTATAGCCAAGAACACAAATGATTCACAATCAGAGCTGTGCAAATAGCAAGCTTTCCAGTTTAGTGGCTAAGCTGGAAAACGCAGTGTCAGTGAACTACATGCATTTGGAGCTGATTTGAAACACAATATTTCAGCGGGAGCTAATTTTTACCCCCTTTAAGGAACCAGCTCGGCATCAAACGAGAGCAAACATTTCATTTTGCAAGGTCATGAATCCATCTCTCCTGATTTTTTTTGGTGTCTGAAACACTTTGCTGGGCTTCATTCCCCAAAACTGCGCTCCATGGAGGTGAATGCAAGAATGCTAGGAGGAGAGATGATAATAGCACAGGATAAGGAAGAAGATGCTTTCTTGGAAACAGATTTCCTGAGGCTGTAAATTAAGACTGAGGCCAGACTGGAGGATTAAGGTCTGAGTGTCCTCATGCATTTTGTGAGTTCATCCAGATTTCCTTGTTGGGGATCTGTCCTACTGTAATTAATGGGCCCGAAGCTCAAGTCTGAATGGGAAGCTTGTGAACAACCCTTCCTGGAGCCAAACTTTCATAACCCCGGGGCTCAACTCTACTCGGTCTCAGTGTTGCTAAAAGCAAGTTGTTCTTTTTGTGGAGCTGCCAAGAGGAAGCACTCGGGTCTGCTGGGAGAACTGAGTCCCCAGTGCAATCTTAGAACAAAAACTTTGAATCCCCAAATCCCCAAATTCCCTGAATTTCACGTGTCCTCTCCTTTCTGCTTTCCATCTCCCTCTACACTTTCCTCTCTCTGGCTCTTCTGGTTTCCTTCTTTTGCCCATGAGAGGCTTGGTTTACTCCCTCAAGCTCGGCGTGGATGGAGCAGCTCCCTCCCTCCTCGGCAGCCAGCAACGGGGGGTGGCATGGCCCCCCTTTGCTTTTTACATGAGCAGTATGAGGGTCACATAGGAACATCTGTTTCCCAAATATTTATTATTCCCAACGAGGCTCAAATGTACAAGGCCTTCTTGCATATGTGCTGCAGGTCTTAGTGGCTTCTGGTGACCGCAGTGAGGTCAGACAGCTGGCACGCGGAGGGCTTAAGAAGACAGGACCTGATTCTCATACCCTACAGAAGTCATGGACTGATCCCTTTTCCTCATTCGTAATACGATGCCGGCGCTTTTCTTCACCACCCCATTCACTCTCATATCCTGTGTCTACAGCATCTCTCTTTCTTCAATCAGCAACTCTTTTTGCTTTTCTAAGCCTGTTCCTTTCTGTGTACTTCACTCCATCATCCCTGCTTCTCTTTACAATTTTTTTTAGTGTTTTGCCACCTTTTCTCTGTTTGTATTTTCAGTAACCTCAATTTGGGGTGGGGGAGAAGGAAAAAAAGAAACAACAAAATCCCTTACTCTTTTCATTTTTTAGATCAAAGATGACTGAGCAACCGAGGGGGAGAATTCAGGGCAGCCTTCAATGCACAGTATTGATGTTGGCTTAGCATGAAAATCTCCTTGTGCTATATTTGGGCCAATTACCAGAGGTCCACACAATTAACCTGAGACACACTAGCCCCATGTGAAGCAATGAAACTTAAGGCCTAGGGAGGTTAATTCAAATCTTAGATGTTTCTATGATAGGAGATTACTTACCCCGTTCCTTTGTATTTGCTAGGAATCTTTGTGCTGAAGATTTTGATATTCCGTTCAAGTTGTGCTCTGGCGGCATGCCTCTCGCTGTGATACGTGATTGCCTGCCTGCGCTGTTGGACTCCGAGCACTGTAGCTGGGTTGTTTCTACACTAAAGGTGCTCTCACACCTTCCAGCTTCCCATGAAAAACACTTCCCAGGCTCCTGAAATGGCATCTGAGCTTCTGCAGCACTCTTCACAGCAATGAAACACCACCTAACCTCTTCATCATCCTGGTTCTGTTGGATTTTTGCTTTTTCTTCTTTGTACAGTGTTTCTGCTGACCAAGTTTTCGTCAAGACAAGATGTCACACAGTAGAGATGGGAATCTCTGAGACCCATGTGCAGAGTGACACAGCTTCGTCTCTGATGGGTGCCGGGGTTTTCTGACTCCCTCCACTCCTCAGAAAACTCAGCATTTGCTGTACGTATTAATATAATTCTTCTGTAAATGAAAATGACCTCTATTTCTCACCTGCCCTATAATGAAGTAGTACTAGTCCTGGCACCCCCTGCACTACATGCTCTATATGAAAGGAAGAGCTTCTGGTTTGGACAGGAACTCCTGACTGAGCTCCAAAGCAGCAAGGGACTGCAAAGAAGGTGGAAACAGGGACAGGCTGATATTACTGGGTTGTGTTTGGGTTGCATTACTGAGAGTGCAGCCAGCAGGTCAAGGGAGGTGGTTTTCACAAGTTCTCTATGCCTGACTTGTGAAACTGCACTGGTATTCAATCTGGGGCTCCCCAGTACAAGACAGTGGCAGACTGGAGTGGAAAGCTACGAAGACAGTCAGGGAGACTTTTTATTTTAATTCTCAGGCCTCAGTGTGTAATTTGATTCTGTAGGATATCACGGCTCAGATCCACAAAATAATGTATCCAGCTGCCTGGGTTTCTTTGGGACCATTGGTTCAGAGCTGCTGTGAGAAAAGACCCCTCTGGGGCTTGCCTCCTTGGAGCTGGCTGATGTTTCCACAACATCAGGTATGTGAACATCTGGAAGATGGCTCCTCCTCCCTCATACCATCCTCTCTTGGTGTTCACTTCTTTACAGCTGGCTCCTCCCATGCTCGGAGGCAGGACGGCCAACCTCTTGCCTTTCCCTCAGCTCACCTTTGAGAACAGAGCTGGTCACATTCACCCATGCTCTGGCACTGGTTCAGTGCTAAAAGCCAGCCCGAAGTATACTAGCCAGTCTCCAGAGGAGGGGTCTGGAGTTACAGTCCAGCAAGAATACTTGCCTTTGCAGGTGTCCTGAGATTCCTCCTGGAAGAGCACAGACAAGGTCTGGACTGTGTCAGAGCCAGATCCTATACATGTTCCCTCTCCAGGGGCTGAAGAAACTCCTTTTATTGCTTGTAGTCTGGCATGGAGCCTGCTGGCACACACAACCCTCCTCCTCTTTTGTGGGCTCTGAGGCAACTGGCAATGCTTTTATCTCCATCTGACAGGCCTACGGTCAGACCTTGCTGGACAGCTGATGTGGTTTTGCTATGAGGACCTTCTCAGGACCTGAAGCTTGTTTCTGCAATCAGGTTTCTTCTGCTGGAGAAGGAAACATTCCTCTCGAGCCCCTCGGGCATAATTCTGTACATCAGTCATGGACACACCTTTTGTGGGCTGGAGGCTCTTTATCTCTTATTCCTTTCATACACTACTAGATGAGAGCTTTGTCAGCACTTCTACTTCTTGTCCTTTTTTCCTATTTGTATGGTCAGTTGTTTAATGGGTGGTGTGATCCCACTCTGGCTTGAAGAGAGCAACCTTTGTTGCTCTCACTTTTGAGATTTCAGATTGCCATTTGCATCACTGAATTAAGCAGCGGTGATGTGTTATCCTTAGTCCCCGGACTAAGGATAACACAGTTGCACTTCAGACTTTTGCTGCACTTATGCTAAGGAACTCACCTCAAATTGAACAGGATTGCCTTCTGTCTTGGTCCTGTGTAAAAAAAAAGCATAAAGAAAATTTTCACCTGTTTGTGCCTTGGCATATGGCAGCCATAGATTTCTTTAGCCCTTCTCTTGTTTATTGTATCATTTTTTGTTGTATGTTTGCCTTTGACCATATGGACAGAGATTCATCAGCTTATTTAGCTGCAAAGCACTATACATACACACTGACTGGGCTTTACAAATCTGAAGTGTTTCAGAAGACTGGATGGCTCATTACTTACAGGATCATTAAAGCTGAGAGATAGCTAATAAATAGCCTGTGAAATGATCCAGACCCACTCCTGGCAATAGGCGATCTCTTTTTTTACTCATCACTGGACATTTCACCTTGTTGAACCCGTAAAACCCAAGACTGATCCCCCGTCGAGTTTATCAGCAACCTGCCAGCAGAACGTGCGAAGGACGAGCAAGCATCAGCCCTTCTGCCGGAGGAGAGCTGGGTCTCTGCCTCGTCTCTCACACCACGTGTCGCCCTCATCACGCGTTGCAGCAGGAGCACCCGGGGCTGCACGGGCAGGCTGGCAAAGCAAGCCCGTCCCCCTCGGGGGCAAGAGCTCCAGGTCAGGGCTCAGGCAGCCACAGGAGCTGCCTGTAAAAGGAGCTTGGTAAACTTGTCACTTTTTATTCTATGGCAGTTTTGCAGATAAAAAGACGACTTGAATCCCCAAGGCTCTCCATCTGGCACCTTTCATGAACACTAAATGATTTATTAAAGAAAGTCTTTACATGTTCAGTGCTCCCTTCCTATATCTGACACGGCTCACCCAAAGCCCTCTTGAAAATAAAAATGCCTGAAAACAATGCGTTCTCAAAATAGTCTGAACCCCGAATATTTTTAGAGTTAACATCTTCTGACCTTTGGCCACGGTTCTTTATTAATGCCAAATCTATAGAGTATTAAAATGAGAATTCCACCTGTTGTAATAACCTTGTCTTTGTTAATTGTCTATGCAGCAATTTGGATGTCTTAGCAGGTACCGTGAAAGTGCTTTTCTTTGTGAAGAGGTTCGTTATTTCTTTTTATACTCTGCAATTTTCTTAAGCATAGCTGCTAACTGCCATTTTTCTATGCAAAATAGTGTCTTTTTTCCCCCTATATCTCATGTTATTTCAGTTTTATATAAAGAAGGAACAGGCTGCCTGAGTTTCACAGCCTAAATGCTCAAAAAAATGATTGGTATGTCTGGACAGCCAATTCGAGAAGTCTTCAGAGAAACCTGATTTGAAAACTGGGGGTGCTCAGTACTTTCTGAAAAAAAAACCAGAAAACCAGAAAACAAAAGACATGCCACTGTCACGGTATTTCAAGCTGGGAATCTATTGCCACCGGCGTTTCTGAAAGCTTTTATCCACCTTCCTTATGTCTTCTCCAGACACAAAGGATACAAAGAAAAAAACCAACATGACTGCTACTTTTAAATACTCATAAATTTCCAGTGTGCCTGCGATAATGGTGTCTGGATTGTGGGAACCAGTGATGGGATGCCCAATTTTTAGGGCCTTCCAAGAGGTGTGAGGCCGTTCATCCTGGAAGCCAGAGGAGGGCCCATTCTCTGGGGAGGGAGGTGCTGCCAAGGAGGGATGTGAAGCCCTGCTGAGAGGGGCCCTCCGTGGCGAAGTGGACCTTCTCCCAGATAAAAACACATTTATATTCAAGGAAAGGATTCAGACAGACTGTTTTGAGTTTCTGTGGGAAAAAGGGACAGCACCGACTGCAGATGTTCAGAGGAGCCTCGTGAAAAACCATTTTTAATGAGCCGCAAGATGTATTTTTTGAACCTGAAAGAGCTTGTTGTTTCTCTGTCCAAGTTTAATCTGAGTGTACTTACTCCAGTCAGAAGGCCTATTCAGCAGGTCCTTATAGCCCATTGAAGTCCATAGGAGTTGAACACATGCTTCAATGCCTTCAAAGCCATAGTCTTTCTTTTTTTTATTTTTCCAGTTTCTGTGTTCCTCACACACTGGTCGATGCATGTACCAAACAACACAAACAAGTCAGTAGAGCTGCCCGCAGATCACAGCGCTTCATCCCCCGCTTGTTTGAAACCCGCAGCCCGTGCCAACTCAAATCTCACCAAAAAAGTCATGAGGAAATACTATGTGACGCACTTTGCCTGTGAAAGACACACAAAAAGGGTCTTCAAAGGTTTGGTGGTGCGTTAAGTCAGCAGACACTCACTCGAAATGTGTCTGGGGAAGGTCACAGGCTGGGAGAAGCAGGCAGAAAGAGTGCCGCGGGAGCGGAGGCGCGTGCTGAGGCGCACGGGAAAGGCTTCAAGGGGCCACGTGCCCAGTTGGCGTGACCCCACGCAAGGCTGGTGGGAGCAGTCAACTTCTGACCTTGTCAACTGCCCTCCTCTTCTCACAAGTACTAACTACTCTCCAGGAATTGTCCCCGTCCCCAAGGCAAAAATTTTAAGGAGGCATCATTTTGTCTCTCCGTCCATCTGTGCATTTCATGGTAGAACTTATCTACAGGCTTATCTACAGCCTAAAGATTTGGGTCTCGGAAATCATTCGCCCAGCCTTTTTGATAGGGGATGTGCTGGATAAGTCCTGCCATGTCCTAGTCTGGGTTAGGAAATGGTATCTGTTTGGAGCAGGAACTGCCTCTTAATTGAACTCGCTGCCCCACCACGAGCAGTTGCATTTAGAAACCAAGCAGATGATCGGTGCTACGGTCATCAGAGCACAATGTGGGTGAACTAGGCTGCACAGTGAGTAAGAAGTACATTTACACCGCACACGTCCCTGCGGTTCAAATTCCCTCTTGGAAGGAGAAGCTCCAGCTTTCTGGCACACAGACCATTTCAGAGATATTGCTAGGAATATTGTAGGCTTACTGGGAGACGCTATGCTCCAAGCCCTTCCCAAGCTCATCAGAGAGCAAATGAAAACCAACAACTTCTGGAAATGCACCTTTCGGGAGCTGGGAGCAGCGGAGCAGCGTAGGTAAAATGCAGGAGCTTTGCAGGGGCTTGCGGGAGCCTAGGTAAAAGCTGCGATAGCGCAAGATGGCCCAAAACATAAGGCTCTTGTAAATTAACATAATTTAACATAATTACACCTTTGATCTTGTCCATGTTTACGAAATAGTGAATGTGGAACCCTGAAGGAATTCAGGGAAGAACTGATTTTATATGAACCCTTCCCAAAAACCGAGGTCCATTGTAAATCACCTTTCTCTGCTGCCAGTACTTCACCAGAAGGGCTGAACTTGCCCTCGGTGCTCCCAGCCCCGTTAATGTCAGCTCTGCAATGAGTTCTGCCAGGCCAGTGCTGGCCAGGCTACATTTTGAAAAATCACAGGAAAAGCAGCATAAAATGACTACTTAGATTGCACGGGTCTGGGGACAGGGGCTAAATTTTTCTTGTGCCTCAGCACCCTACTGTGCCATGATACTAATCCCTGACTACCATCTACCTAGGATCCCAGACACTGCTCTACTAGCTATTCTTGCAATTATAACTATAAAAATTAAGAGACACACACATCATTCAGGTATTTAGAAATAAGGCCTTTTAATTTTAACCTTAATTTCCTTGAGAGCTGGAAGGTTATGTGTATATGCTTGTATAACCCTCTTATTGCAGTGCAAAATGTTTGTTATCCTGATAGTGTTTTGAGAACACCAGGGGTAGTTTTGTTACACAAATAAATAAGCAGAGGAATGAATGGAAATACTGTTCAATCAGAAGTCCCTCATTGATAAAATACCTGTCACATACCTCTGCCTAAAGCACACAGACACACTTGTATAGCAATGTGGCAAGTGGCCCACTAATCATATTCCAAGTAAGTCCTAAAAAGGAAAATTTCTACAGTCTTCAAATCTATAGAGGAGCAGATGGATGATGGTAAACTCTAAGTGCTTTACTGGCTGCCTGCCTGCCATCCTCTGAACAAGGGCTAATAATAATATCACTTAAAAGAGCCGCTGAAAGGTTAGATTAGTTTCACTGCTGCAATTTGCAAATAATCCAATATCTGAGTTTACTACATCCTTTGCTATGACCATGGTCAACAAATTCCTGGGTGCAGTATGTTTACCCACTGATACGGGCTTGTGCTTACCTTTCAGGAGGAAGAAATCAATAGAGTGGATCTGGGTCCTAGTGAAGTCACTGGCAAAATACAAGCAAAGTTTCACCAGCCATTTCTTTTTACAACAACCCCCAGTCTCTTCAGTCGGGGAGCAGGGAGGAAAGCTTGCTCCCACTCACCTTCTGGCTTTTTCTGCAGCTTTTTAAGCCTTTCTTGATGGGAGTTTGGAGCCTTTGGTGTTGCACGTGAAGCAGGGGAAGCACAGTCTTACCTTGAACCCCTGGGCAGGCATGTGGATAATCCTGGAGCGGTTTGCACAGCTCTGCCACGGCCAGGGGCTACGGGGACCTGCTCTGCAAGCCCCCTCCACCCATGCGGCTTGGGGCTTCGTGCTGCCGCTGGCCTGGCGTCGTGCTCAGCCTGGTCAGTGCACAGCCAAAATATTGCAGCCACTTTCATCCCCAGCAGAAAGTCCTGCTCTGAAGGAGGCAAGCGTGGTGTCAGCAATAAACGTGATGAACTCCTCTCTCATGGGACACCAAGCTGAGACAGGGCTCAGAAGTGCTGCTGAAATGAAATAGCTGGCAAGTAACTCTGGGTATATGGGTTCCCAAATTAAGAGGTTCGATTCCCCTTTTTTCTCTCCTCCTTCATTTCTTACATGATGAGCTCTGTGAGTGCTTGAGGTCAGAGCCGTGAGCCACCACTTCGCCCTCCCTCCTTCCGAGGGTTAATAAACTCTGATTTGGATTTTACTAACTGGGTGAAACATGGAAGGCCATGTTTTTACATGAAACGGTCATCGTAAAAGCTACATCAGGGAATAAAATGATCTTGGAATGTTTTAATTCCAAATATCTTCAGAAAACATCTGAACAAAAGAATAAGGAGGCTTGGCACCTAGAAAAACAATTGTGGCGCTCGGATCTGTTCGAATTGACTAGTGTAATACAGAAAACACTTGTTCTGTGTTTCCTGAGCCTGAGATCTGAATGAGGCTAAATGGCCCATCCTGCTCATTCTGTTTATTTCTTTACTTGTTTTTCTCTCTCTAATCAGCTCTTTAGAAATGGTTATTGCTTCCATTTTAATTGTGAATAAACAGGAGCCATCCCAGCTGCACCCTCCTCATCAGTTCCCACTCAGACCATTGACTTTCTTGGTGAGAGGACCAGGTTTGGTCCATTTGCCAGGATTTTGGTCACTGTATGACTCCTACAATCTCCTGGGCAGGACAGGCAGGCTGTGATGCTCTTGTCACCAGATGATGTTACCAGCAGGTTTTCAATCCTCCAGATCATCTTACTTTTTGATACCAATATGACATCTCTGCCTGTTGCCAAGCAATCCAAACAACATGGGCAGGGTAGGCATTTGTGGTATAAGGGCTTTCTTATACTATTGTTTAATACCAAATGGAACCCCTCCCCATTTTGCAGAGTCAATGAATATTTTCTTTCTCCCTGCAGCAAGAGCTGCAGGCACTCCTTAGAGAAGAGCATCAGACCAACACACCTCACTGCTTTCAGGTTTCCACAGCAAACCCAGCTGATGCAGAGGGGACACACACCCCAGCACGCAGGCACCCAGTGACACCCATGCACACAAAGCACAAGGAACCCCAGCAATCTCACGCTAACCTAGGGACTGATTATAGCAACATCCAACTGGACTGGTGCAGGACTGTGTTATTGCCACTACTGTCAATACTAGCTCATCTATTTTGATCATTTAATACTTGCTGTTACGGAGAGGTTCTGCATTGCTGGTGTTTGTAGCCAGCCTTTGAAATGTTGCAGAAGGAATCCCTGGAGCTATGGAAATGCATTTTCTTTTTCCATAAAAATTAATCTAGATTTTGCTGTGTTATGAGCTTTGAAAATGACAATTTCTCTTCTGTTCTTTCACATCTCCCCTAGAAAAATTTAATAGTGGATTTTCAAACTAATTGATCATGACTGTTCTTGTGCCTCAAAGCACGTCTATGTCTACACAGCAGGGCTGGGAGCGCTGAGGAGGGCCAGCTCCAGACCCACCGACAGGACATGCTCCTTCAGCGGGAGCATTGCTGGGGCCTCCAGTTTAGCAGAGTAAAGGCGGGTTGGAGTGGCCTTAGCTGCCATGAGGCCCTTACAGGTCTGATGACCAGCTCTGGCTGGATCAGGTGTTGTGGAAATGGAAAGAAAGAGAGACTGGGGTTCTTCAATCCTCCCCTCTCCTCCCGTCTCCTGGTGGGCCACCCCTCATCCCATCAGCAGTACCCTACATGGCAGCTTTGTACAAGCACCTCCTGATGTGGCCAGACATCGGCAGAGGTGGTAGAGGCAGTAGCAATGCTGAGTAGTCAGCATGCCCTTTCTAGTAATACTGTATAATGAATGCATACAAAAAAAGACATAACAGTTAGACATAAAATAATTGAGTTTTTACCTCTTTATTTAAAATTACATAGGAAGTGATGTTTAGCAATACATTAAAAGAATTCTATTTAGGCTTCAAAGTCAAGCACTGGAATTGAAGGAAAGGGGTGATTAGTGTGCAACCTTAATTCTGTCCCCTATCTGCATTATGTTACAGAATTTAATTGTCGAATCACTTGTGCCTCAGGGAGAGTCCAAAATGGAAGTTCAAGAGGCAGAATCAAGAGAATTTTAATGCAGCATTAATTTCCCAACTTTGCAGTATACATTTTTGCATCCTGAGTAGCTTTTTTGAATGTAATTTATAAGGCAAAGCATAAAAAAATCTGCATGAAAGGAAGTACAATTATTTATGAATGGGAAACTGAGACATGGAGCAATTAAGGAACCTGTTCAGCATCACAAAAAAAAAAAATGGCAGTGAAGAGGGAATTGAACCTAGTTTCCCAGTAGAGTTTTTGATCACAGGAAGCTGACCCATGGTGGAATACTTCTGTGCAACTGTTGCTTAAATTAAGATGATTTCTATAAACAACTTTTATCTATAATGCCTGTAGTTTTATAGTGTCGGACTGTCACTTTCCCTTTCTCCTGTACTTTAAAAGAAAAAAAGCCCATGTCCTAATTCATGTGTAACGATGACTAGAGAAATATTGGAACCTCCTTTCTGTATTTTCTATTCTCCGGTTTATTGCCCATCTAGGATTTTGCTTGCATTCATTTTCTTTACTGAAAGATGAGTCAAGAAAATGATGGCACTGGGACAAGCCTTTCCTGCAGGCCACCCTTTCCTCCAGACCACCCTCGTGATTGTGGGGGCCCTGCGTGATGTGGAAGGCTTTCTGCACTTCTGGTAAGTGATGCTCAGCACCATTTTCCAGGAAAAGGAATTGCCCATTAGTTTTCCATCTTTGCACGTGCGCACACAGAGAAGCAGAGCCTGGCAGGCGTAAGCTGGCCTTGGTGAAGAACATGGTGCTGTAATTCAGCTACTTGCAGCCTGTACCAGGATCCCACTGGCCCCCCTGCCTGGTGTGGATGGACATGACCAAGGAAACAAGTGCATCTGGAAAGCTGTTGTGAGGTCTGGTTGTCTCAAAAATCCTGCTCAGTAGATAAAGGCTTTTGTGGTGTGCTGGGTGTCCTCACTGAGACCTTTCTGGGGCCAGGAGCTGCTGTGAAGCTGCTCTGGCCACTGAGCGTGAAGCCTTGGCCTCGCTTGGATGGAGACTCAATGGTGGGATCTCAGCAGCTTCAGCAGAAATGTCATTGTGGGTACATCCCTCTTTGGTCCTTCTCCTGCTCATTTCCAAACGCCCCATCCCAGGGCCCCGTGGCCGGCACAGCGCCTGCAGCTTCCCGTGAAGGACAGGGTAGGAGGGCCAGCGAAACGTGGCTTTTCCCTCTGCCCACATTGGAGGGGACATAAGAGGCATATTGCTCCCATCACTCTTACCCCACCCTGTGTCCCCAGCTCACAGAGGAAGCAGAACTGCTTTTCTCTTCTTCTCCTTCCCCTCTTCTGCTGAGAGTCCAGCCCTGACCTCTTCACATACGGCAGACCCTGGCTAACCCTGCCCTATAGGTACCTGTGCGTCCTCAGCGACGAGACCCCTCGTGCGCGCAGCGGGGAGCCAGGGCAGGGCAGCACCGAGGGGACCCCCTCAAGCAACAGAAACCTCCCTGCCATTAAATCCAACCTACTCCAGGACCACAGCCCCACACTTCATTCCAGCTTTCTCTAGGAAATGGCTGTGAGCTTTGGGGATTTTGTTCCATCCCAGGATGCAGTTACGCAGCCTCTGTTTGTTTGCACAGATTTGCTCTGCTGTTAGCTTTGTGCTTTGTACGAACAGGAGGGAAGCGCAGCTGATGGCAGGCGCGGAGGTTCCTGGGCAGAGATACTACGCTGCGCTGGCGAGGGCTAACGCTAGAAGGGTTAAGATGTATGCCTGAGCCAGCAGGGATAAATCAGAAAAAATCTTCTCTCTTCAGCCTCTCTTTATCTACATATATGGCCTTCAGCTCTGCCTCCCACCAGATTACAAACATATCCCTGCAGCTCCCTGTGAAAGAGCCAGGGCTTGACTGAATCTCTCAGAATATTTTAGGTACAAGATCATCCTCCCCTTAGCCTGAACTCTGAATGAAACCGTCCCGATGCTCGGAAAGCATCGCTTAACCCGTGTTTTTATTTTCTGCACGCCTCAGTTCTGCCATCAGGACACCTGGTAGACACAAAAGCCTTTATTTACTGCAAGGGATTTATGAGAGTCAGAAATGGAAGGGAAATGCTGCTCAATGCTTTGAGATCACTTTGCAGGTCCCACCCCACACAACCACTTTGGAAACTATGAACTGCTTTGCGGTCCCTTTTGCAGAAAAAAATCCACCTTTCCTAGTCTTTCCCAGTCTTTCCAAGTCCCCCCTCTCTTCCTCTGCCTCCCCTGAGGATGCAGCTATATTTCCTTTACAGGCACAGACGAGTAACTCTGCAGAAAGGTGGAGACCCTGCTCAGTACTGTTGGGTGAATGAGAAGTGAGGAAAGCTGTGCGATCGTTTCGTGACATGAAGATCTCTGCTGTGGCACGGGTGTTTTCCTGGAGCCCAACACAAGCTCACTGAAGCGACTGGGATGCTTGCCAGCACAAGAGGATCAGCTCTTTTATTTACTCCTAGAGTTGCTGCGTCTCCTTTCTGGTGAGGTGCTGATCATGGCTTTTTCTCTGCAACAGGCAAGGGGTTAGAGGGCCGACGCAACACGCGGTGGGACCAGACACAGAGCTTCGAAGATACCAATACTGAAAACAACCTAATTCAGGCATTTATATTGCAGCTCATCCCAAGGGGAGCCAGGGGCTCATGCATATGGTGAGGATCAGCCGTGTGCTCACACCCAGAACAAGAAGCTGGACTCACTCACCTCAATGTGGCTCCCGTTGGGATGGATGGCTGTACGGACCCGAGCGATGCGTCAGCCGACTCGGACGTGAGGAAGATGTAGGTTTCAGCTATCTCCGTTTGACGCTGCGGATGTATGACCAGATGTCTCCATTCTAAAACAGTAGCAAAGGCACTGCTGAACTTCCTCGTGTCTTTTATGTTGCTACATTTGCACGACCAAATGAAGGTTGGACAGTTTGGTCATAAACTCCTGGGAATGTGTGGAAATCAATGACAAATTCCAGCCAGCTCATAACATACTTAATGAGCAGTTAATTATCTTGGATGGGAAAGCCTAGCTACAGGACTGCAACATGGAGAGACACTGTGCACTGTAAAAATAGAAAAAAGATAAAACTGTGATTTTTAAAAAAGCTAGTTTTCAATGAAACAGATGCTAAAATATTATAAATACCCTGATAGACTAAGCAAAGCTACAAGCTGAAAAGGAATTGTATTTGTTAAAAAGAGGCTTTGACACATCTTTCTGGACTGTTTCTTCACCAGTTTTCTTTCCCCAGCAGCAGGTGTCTGGGTTGGGCTACAGTCTCTCCAAGGTTGTAGTGCAGCCTGTGACACAGGCAAAATTAATTCCTACCCAACACTGAGCCCAGATAGTGCTTTTTGCTTTTGCAACAGTGTCCTGCACTGATTGTGGCAGGGCACCAGTTTCCGGGCTGGAAACCTATCACCTGCACTCACGCTCACCCAGTGGCTGGTGATGCTCCAGCTCCAATACCGACCCAGGGGCATCTCTGCCCTTGTCCAGGGGCCAAATCCAACTCTTGGGCTATGTCATCTTGGGGTTTATAACGCAGTGCTTTGGTTGGATGTTGGAGGTTGGAGGTTGAAGGTTGGAGACTGGAGGGACACCGCAAGGTGCGGGGAGAACCACTGCCTTCTCCTGGCCAAGCTGCCCCATGGGCACAACCTGCTATTTTTATTTGTGTAACCCCCATGGCAGGGCCCTCTGTGGTTTGCACGTGTGGAATAGCTGCTGAAGCACAGCTTGCTCTCATTGCCTGTCTCCTGGGCCTGCCTCAAGGGCTGGGTGTGGTGATGTTTCCATGTTATCTAAATTAGACCCAAGCTCATCAAACTCCGACTGCTTCCAGGAAAGTACAGCCTCATGTCCGCTCCCCGTGATCTCCTGGGCACGCGCCTCCGGAGGGGTTTCTTCTTACCGTGGCTTACAAGATCTGGTTCTCACTGCAGTTTATCCCAGGCATGTTTACTGTTTTATTTTCTCCCTGGCTTTAAATGTCTCCTCACCTTACAGTCTGTATTTATGACTGGCTCATAGGAGTGATTGCTGGGCGTGCCATGGTACATCCGCCTCAACCGTGAGATGCAGGCAGCTTCACTCTTCCCATTGTTTCATTGCTAAGTCGCTAATTCATTATACATTAAAATGTCAGACAAGATTCTGAAAGCCTAACTCCCACACGTGAGCATTTACTCATACGAATAAGCTCCCTTATGTTATGGGTGTGCTTCTATGCCCATTGAATGAATAAAAGAGTACGACCTCTCAATCATGCTATTAGGAGGCAGATCTAGCTCTAATTTTGGTTTTACCCATTCCTTATCCTCCCAAGACTTCCAGAAAGTCATGTCTACAGATCATTCTTCCTGAGACAGGCTGGAGGCATGTAGAAACACAGGCAAGGAGCTCAGCACCAAGGTACAAACCTCTCGTGCAACCTTGCCAGTACACACATAAGGAAAAAGGGAACGTGGTAGGTTGTTGGGCCGAATTTGTCCTTCACATCAGCTACAGGATAGATTTAACCGTAATCACTCACCACTTCTGAGTGCCACGCAGGGCACAATTTATGCTTCCTGACTCTAATTTGAAGGGAGGACATAATATTTTCTTAGGACTTTCTCAAAGTCTGAGGAAGCTTAGAATAACTATAAGGTTAAAAACAGGGGGCAAAGTAATTATGGCTAACTTGCAGTCTCATAATTCTACGGAGGATCAAAGTAACCTATGTATTCCAGGAAAGACTAATTTCCAGTGTAATGTTTCTTACCGTTTCTGCAAATGTTACTCCGTCCTTGATTTAAATTATATTTTTCTACGGGAATTATTCTTCCAGCATCTTATATTCACATGCATTTCTATCTCCCAGATATACTTATATTTTAATTCCAGCTGCATCGGTGCCATCTCCTCTTCATTTTTTGGAAGTTGCTCTTGCTTACACAGAAGTAACTGCATCTTTGGGAAACAGTCCTAACTTGGCAGGTATTTTATTAGGAGCATGGTGGGTTTTGACCATCTGAAGAGACAATTTAAGAAGCTAGAACCATCATCTTAGAGTAAAAAAAAATTTCAAGATTGAAAATGGTGCTCAATTAGTTTCAAAGATGTGATATGTTACCCATAAGAGCAGGAAACTCAGCTGAATTCAGAAACCCAAGCAGACCTGCCTATCCACCTCCAGTGGTCTATAAAACATCCCTCCTTCACAGCCAGGCAACCAATAGCTGTGACTAAGGCTGAGATTACACACAGCTAAGCAATGACTAAAGAAATCTATTTTTTGGAGTACAGACAAAGGCTATGGATCCATAGTGTTGAGGAACAAGTCATTAACACTCTGTATTTAATATTGATCTTAGTTTATGACCTCAGGTAATTTGCAAGAGAAGTATAGCTTGTAGCTCTGAGCTTCTTGTTTTGATTTTAAGGTCACAAGAAACTAAACTAAAACTTCTTTAAAGGATTGTTTCAGTCATTAAAAAGATGGTACTTCTTTCCATGGCACATTTTGCTAGCCATGAGATTTACATGTTGTACCAGCATGTAGTCCCATTCAGATTTATTAGTGAGGGCTGCTAAATAAATTTGCTCTAGGAACTAAGCTGGAAAGTGGGTAGACTTCAGCCTTAATGCATTTACACTCTTAAGTCTGACACTCCCTCTCTTTTCTATGTGCAACTTGAACAACTTTATTTTAACACAGTTTGCGTACACAGCACATATTCACATGTCATCATTTTAAGTACAGTTACATTTTGGCAGCAGGGTGACACATCGAACAAGATGCGATAAAAACAAAGAGTCCAGTCCTTAGTTAGGCTCTAAATAACTGACTAATGCTCAGATTTTTTGTCCCTGTGTAACTTTCACTGGCTCGAAGTAACAGAGTGGGTCAATTAATCCTCATAACAGGAAGTAATTGCATTGCTGTTCCAATCCAGTCTGCAGAGAAAAACCACCATGCTATTTTCAAAGAAAGCAACTGCTGTACCAAGCCAGGGTCCTGGACAATTTATTTAGTGTCAATTTGTGACAGCCTCCAAGATCTGTGCTGCCACGTCTGTGCATTTAATGTCATGGACCTGGACATAATTGCTTGTCATGAGTGTTGCAAAGTCCATTAAAGACCTTATGCCCCCCAGGAGGGAACCAAACCTGCACCTGGGATCTGTGCGGCAAGGGCTTTGTCTGCATGGACCTGATGAAGCACTTGCACATCATTTGTTCTATGGCCCATCAGATATCACGAGATATTCCTATCAGCTTAAGCAGCTGATAGATTTGTCCTGATGACTTGTTGAGGAGCGTGCTCACACAGTGTGCAGCTATTTCATGATTCATTATCTGTATTGCAAGAATGGTCCTATAGGTTATGTACTGCAAACTGTTTATGCTCTGCTCTAAAGAAGAAGATTACTGGATAGGAATTTAGTCTTCCTAGCATGTTCACCACAATAGCATCTGAGGTCTATATCTAAATAAGGAGGCGTGAACATACTGAGTGTGGTGGTGCCTGGCTTCTAGACAACTAACAGACTGAAGATGTTTCCTACCTGCAGGTAGGAGCTGGGTAACACCTGGGTACCTAAAACAAGAGGTACCAACACTAAGGTGAGATAAAGGTGTAATTGAAATTTTTTTGCAGCTTCCTCAGGTTATTGTGCCTTCTAGTCTTGAGTCCCCTCCACGAAAAAGTGAGCACTAAATACTGTAAAAAGAAGATTGTTACATATGTTTTTGTTTTCCCAAAGAGGAGGCAGTTCTTGTTATAGCCAGTAATGCAATGTATGGAGCATTCACACAGGATGTACGTGACAGATTAAATTCCTGTCTCTTACTGTGGAAAAGTCCCACTAATTTCACATATATTCTCAGTTCTTCTTTGATCCAGTGAATGTGCATGGAGATCAAATTCTGTGTGCTCCTTGCAAACTGTCCATGTTTGCTGGCTTTACCTCCTTCTTCCCATATGGACTTTGCATCATGCCTTGTCTTCTCTGAAAGTATTAATAGTGTCTTTGCCATTACCTTGATGCTGGGAGCCAGCAGTAGACCCAAACATAAATCTTGCCAGAATTCATTTTGACAATGGCTTGTTTAATTTTCTGTTTTATAATTTAAATAAGCCATCTTTCACATACGTCTATTGCTCTGCATGAAACTTCATGTATGTGGGACTGTGAGTAATGCCCCAGCAGAATATAAGCCCCTTTTAGGTTTGTTTCCCAGCATCTTTCCCTGTTACAGGCAAGAGTAGATGGTCACTGAGCAGCTTTAGAGAAATGAGAGAGAAATTCCCATGACAGCTGCCTGCAGAGAGGAAAGAGGGCCTGTGGCTGATGTCTTATCGATTGCAATGCAGACATACGCTTTCCTATGAACCGATGCAGTGTCACTACAGAGCAACATGGGAGAGTTTTTCTGCAGGGCTCTGATGCAGGCTCAGAAGGTAGGATGGCGATCTTCCTGCTTAACACCAAGTACCTTGCTTTAGTGAGTATGCCATTGGAAAGCTAAAGGTGCAAAGTTTAGGAGATAGATTACTTTTGAGGTATGGAAATAGGAAGGCTTTTCGCAATAAAAAGTAGTAAGACACAGCTGAAGGTTTATTTATTACCCATCCATGTCTAAGTTTTCAGTGGGCCAGACTCACATCCCTCACGTATGACTGCGGAGTAGCTCCAGCAAAGGGCACAGGATTATTGCAGGTTTGGCACGGGCCGCCTTCCACAGACTCACCACTTTCATGAACATTTCACCTATGTAAAGAGCCTTATGTCCCTTGGCAGGGATGAGAGCTTTTGCTTGATGTGTGAAGCAGCAGCAAACAAGGCTGCTCAGCATCCGTCTTGACAAGAAGTCTTGGTTTTGCTGTAACTTCAATTGATTGCCAGTTACACCTAATTAGCCAGCACAGTTACCAATGCTCGCCCAGATGAGACTGAACTGGAGGAAAGCTGGTGTTTCTAACTCCTCATTTGCAACTGTATGAGGGAAGATTCAGATGTCCTCTTATGAATATGACTAACAAAGTTCAATAATTAATGTCTCCAAAAAAATGAGCTGATGAGACGAACAATGCTTGTTTCCTTCAATGAAAAATCAGCCTTTCTGGCATGAGCTAATTCATAATCATCTGCCTTGAATTACAACACAACACAAATTATTTCTTCCCGTCTTCTATGTAGAAATAGGAAAAGAAATAATTAGCACAGGATGACACAACTGCAAAGGGTGTCTTTAGTTCAACCATGTAGTCTGCTACACTAGCCACGTGTGGAATTCAATATTTAGATGACAACTGAGAGCGCTTACTACACCCCTCATTGTGTAAGTGACTCTGCAGCCATTGGTAAATAGGGTTACGTAAAGGCCTGACTCATGGGATGCTGTATTAAAAAGAACAAATTGATGGGGAAGCTCCCATGAAAGGCTTCATCATTTCTGCAGATCAAATAAAATTATCAAGGAATTGCAATCACAAGTTTTGCTAGAATATTTTCCTTTTAATACTGAATGACAGACTCCCTTTAAGTAGCACGAAAGGAGAAAATAAAAAGGAAGAGAGTCTATTATCCTAAATTGATTCTTAAAGCATGACACGGTTTAGGAAAAAAATAGGAGGAGGAAAGGAAAAATTGGGCTGCCAGGAAAACAATCTTCTCAATTTCCTAACTAGAAATTGTATGAAGAGTGATACAAAACAATCTCTTAGACTGGCTCTCTAAAATTATATATCCAATTCTCATCAAGAGTGGTTTAGAAGAAAAGACTTTATGCAAAGCTGATATGCTACTTGACAAACCCAAGATCTGAATGGGACACATCATTGCTTTCCGAGTACTATGAAATGAAGGAGAAAAACTACTGTTGGTGTTCCTGCTTCTTCTATTATCTTTTGTAATGAAAGAATGATATCCTACTCGAATACATTTTAGTTCAATCACTGCTGAATCAGGAGTCCCTCCCATACTCCCATCAAAGATTCTTGAACATCTGCAGAATCTGAGCTTTGATTTTTAAACAAAATCATTTCTAGTATCTGTGTTTGAAGAGAAAAAAAAAGTGTGAACTGAGTGCAAACTGGTGCTGTTCTCTGCTAGGAGCCGAGATAGTAAATCAATAGTGGTGTGAAAGATGAACTCCCTCCCCATCTCCCACCTTTCATCTCAGTAGGCTGAAGACTCTGAAGATTGTCTCTGAAGGGTGATTTTAGTGTCGTTGTTATCAATTCATTTTTCTGACAAAGGCTGTGAGGAACATGGAAATAGGACTGAGCAATCCTTCTGGGTCACTGAATTGACTCCCCTGCCATGGCAGTACTGCTACATACAACTCTCCCCATAAATACATAGTACTCTTTTTTTAAAAATCTAACTCCATTTTTTGGCCCTCACTATTCTGATTAAAGGCTTCACTGCTCCAGGGTAGCAGGTACTTTCTTCTAAACCCAAGACCAAATCTATTCACAATCAGTTCATACCCATTCGATCGTGTGCCAGTATCACTCTTCAGTGTAAATAGCTCTTCCCCTTTCTTGATGTCAACTCCACGATGTGTTTAACAGAAATCGTATCCCCCTCAGCCTTCATCTGCCAGACTAACCAAGCGAAGCTCTGCGAGTCTCCTCGAAGCTGGCCCCCGCTTCCCTGATCCTGCTAGAATTGTACAGGCTGTTCCAACAAAGACTCACCAGTATGTTGCGTAAGTGGCAATCATATTTTCCTAGTTTTGTTGGGAAAAGCCTCTTGAGAGTCTTTCTTTTCTTAATTCTGGCAGGTCTGAGAATAAGAAACCGATGAGAATTACCCAGACTGACGAAGCTATTTAAAATATGCCTATGGGCACCCGGCTGATGGAGTGGCAACCCTTTCGACTGCCGAGAGAGAACTGGTGAGGCTGAGGTCCCCAGGCATCTCAGCCCACACACAGTCTGGAAAGGAAAAGGGAAACAAGGAGCGTTAGTTATTATTTCTTAAGTAATTGCTTTTGTAATACAGATTTTTTTTAAAGCCCAAATGCTCTTCTCATATTCCTTTTTCCTGCCCTGGCGCTTCACAACAGAAACCAGTAAGGAAAACCAGGAACTGGGCAGGGCAAGGAGAAGGCTGGGGCACGAAGGGACCTGGCGAGCCTGGCAGGGGGGAGAGGGAGCTGGCAGCGAGAGGTCCGTCCCGAGGACACTCCTCGTCCCAGCAGTGCAACCGCAGGGTGCTCCTGTCAGCCCAGCGCTGTGTACCACCTATACGAATGGTTGCCTTATGCCATCAACATTAGTTTCCCTGATGTCCCCACCATGACGGGAATTTTCTGAAAAGATACCTTATAATAAAATGCAAATAGCATATTGTCTCTGAAAATGCCCGTAGCTGAGCGGGCAGCATAACAGTACTAATTCAAGCTTCTAAATGCCACTGCCATTGGTATTGAACTGACACCCATAATTGATATTAATGGGTTGTATATTCAGTTTAGTTACTCCCTTCTAAAATACCACCTTGAAATTTTCCACTGCTGATAGTATGCAGCGGTGAGTCCCTTTCCAGAAGACGCAACTGAAATGTGGTCAGAGACAGAGAAGTGAAAAGCAGCAGAGATGGAGACAGAAAGGCTACGGAAGAGTGTCCGTAATAAGAGAGGAAAGGCAGAGGAGAAAAAGGAACTAAAAAGGCCCATATTATAGACTGGCTATATTTATATATAATGGCCATATCTCTTGCTGGGAATCTCTCAGTTGCGCAGATAGAGGCTAATAATTTGCTTTTGCTATCAGCTTGGCCCAGAAGAAGAGCGCTGGCCCTCTCACTAAGGTGAAGTTCCAATAGAAGGAAAAAGGGCCAAGCGTGCTTGGTGCCTCAATCCACGCAGACCTGACCAAATGAGCTGTTGTCAGACCGCAGTGACATCACTGCCGGGAGCTCTCTCACGTACCGCGCCGCTTGGAGCAGCGAGTCACCACCAGAGAGAGCACTTCCAGATCTTTTGGTCAGACAACACGAAGCTTGGATTCAAGTACTGAGGTGAGTACTTACACGTGGGATCCATGCAGACCTGCTTCACGAGCGAACAGTTTAAATAGAACTGACGTGTAAAGCATGCCATCCGCTGGAGCGTGCTGGTGGAGGTGCAACTCAAACTCCATTATGGCCAAGTCCATAAAGACACCTTAGCCTGAATTTAAAAGCACTTTAATAAATCTCTGTTCTTCTGTATGAATTCTAGATTAGGCTTAAAACACAAGTTGCGTGGTTTGATCTCTGAGAGTGAGCACTCAGGACCGTTTCACAACATTTCATATTGGTCTAGGGGCAGACAGAAGTACCAAGACTCGATCTTGGGAAAGCGACTGCTGGAAGCCAAGCTTAAGTAAAGAAACGGTTCCATTACAATATCTTCCCCAAACTTATGATGAAGCAAATTCACAAGCTTGCTTCCACAGGTTTTCCACAGTTGTTTTTTTCCTTTTTTCTGGCTGGACATTTATTTTCTCCGCCTGTACTAGCTTGAAACTATAACTGCAAAGGTCATAGACTTCCAGTCCCTGCTTTCCATAATTATTGACCCTATTGAGGATGACAAGGGAAACCAAGGTTTTTCTGTCCTCATATACCTCCCAGAACATGTCTGATAGAGACACAGCACTCTGGAAAATTTGCTGATCACCTCTAATCTTCAAGAATCCCATACAAAAAATAATCCATGTAACCAGAAATAAGAAGGAAAGATGCGTGTTATCTGAATGTAGTTCCAATGTCCTCAGAACTAATTGCTTGAAGTGCTTGAAAGAAATCAGATGGAGTATAATAGCGTTGAGATGTTTTCCCACCGCCCAGGAAACACAGTGTTGATTTTACCGGGCTGTGCATGTTAATTACGTGCAGTATTACTGATAATACTCAGAAACCTCTTGCTGTGTGGGTAGGATTAATGCAAGATGGTACTGATGCAAATATAGCTTGCTTGCTGAAAGTGAGCTGGAAAATTGTTTCCCTTGTTCACTAAGCTATATCCTGTTAGGCACATATCAAAATATGTTCAGAAGTTGATGTTATTTCTGAATAACGTAAATTAGAATCCAGATTTCATAAAGACAGCAAAAGACATAGCCACCAGAATGGCAGAGGGCATAGGTTAAGGCACACAATTGAATTTCCCCAGTTTAATGAGTCACTACAGACTACCTGAGCCACTGCAGCTAACCATGTACATGCCCTTGTGAAGTAAAACACCGTGTAGAACTGATTTGCAAGCTGGCAGGAGTAAGCATGTGCTCCATGACAGTGGCCCAGCTGATGATCAGTAGCATGTCCAACCAGGAGTCACAGTCCATGGAAGAAAGGCAAAGGTAGGAACGGACGCCCACTTTGCTTCTCTGCAAGGTGGACACTTACCATTTTTCTGTTTTGGACTCAGTGAAAATAAGCTGCTACCAGCACCTTCAAGCTCCAGTTCTAAGGAAAGAAAGGAGCTCCTGGCACTGTTCAGTGAAGGGCTGCCAGCCCCTGTGCTGGTAGCTCAGTTGCATGTTTGAGACATGGATTTCCAAAGGTCTTTGAAAGTTGCTTTGATCTCTAGTGGTGCTGAATACAGCACCTTGCTGTGAATTTAAAGGGATCCAGGAAAGCTCAGCACTCCTAGAAAACAGTCTGTTTGAATCTATTGACATTAAATACATTCAAGGTTTTTTTTCTTGTACTAATTACTTAAGATGTTGAGTCAGCTTCTTAGCGTCAGGGATAGTAGACAATCTTCCAAAAGCAGTTCTACCTCTGTCTGCACCGAAGCAGTCACCCTTTACATGAAGTGATTAGGGCATATAAACAGTAGAGACAAGAGCTAAACTGACGCCATATAAACTTTATCTGAGAGGATAATCACAGTCAGGGTACACTGATACCAATGTTGTTGCTTACAAATGCAGCAGAGGATATCTCACGAGCTGTCGTTACCTTTTCACTGGACGATACAATGAATTTTGTTCTCCAAAGAGAGATGTGTAACCTGCTGGCTGGATGCCTCTCTGCATTTGGCAACACCCTGCAGTACCAGCAATCCCAGCTGCAAAAGCGCGCTCAGGTTTCAGGGCGTCCTCCCTGGCCTTTTGCACATTCCCTGGCATGGCTTGGGTTTCGCATGAAAAAAGTCGTATTAAATAATAGTCTACTTCCACTTTTTGTAAGAGACATGGCCAAGTATCAAGGTAATCCACACGTTATTCTCTGTCTTAAGGTTTGTGATGAGCTCCATTCCATGTTCTCATTTTAACCGTTATCTCATCTCCATTTCCCAACCCTGCACCTCCTATGCTACCTCCCAACATGAATTGCACTGGGTCTGATTTAATTTACACTCATTAAAGATGGAAACCATCTTGTTACATATCTTAAAGATAGTTCTGAATTAAGAACTACATTCAGTCTTTCTCTCTGAAGGAATTTCTACATGGTGTATGTAAGTCTTGATTAATGTACGTATATAGCTGACGCAAAAGCAGTATCAAAGATTCTTCACTGGAGCCTTTTACAGCATGATTTGACTACAATATGTCTTTGAATATTCAGTGTATTTAGGAAGCCTATTTAATGGTTATAGTTTGGGAACATTTTAAACTGATGAGATGATGATTTTTCCACAAACCTATAGCTTTTACTCATGTGTCAACCTTTTTGGCATCAGATATCGTTTTTTAGCTTTTTGACTGTAAGTGACTCACAAAGAGGAAAAAAACCTTAAGCTCTTTTTTGTTTCTGTTCAAATTTTTTTTTTTCAGTAAACCTGCCTTCTTGCCTCTATCCCTTTCTGCTGAATTTGGCAGAGGAGGGAAAGACACTGGAGTCCTGCAGACTTCATGGAAGAGGAGACCCAAATTACTGTCTGTCCCAGGTGGGTGAAGCCCAGGTGTGCTAAGGCGTAGTGCTCTGCTACGGGGACCAGGCACCACGGAGGAACTGGGGTTGAAACTTCTGCTCCTTTACTAGGGTAGGAAGGCAGTGAAAAGGTGTCTCTAGCTTGCCTCTCAAGCCCTCCAGCAGGGAAAGGCAAGTGGAACAATTCTGATACATATTTACCACATAAAAACAACCAGAGGAAAAACATTAGACATTTTTTATCTTATATTGAAACAAAAAGGATATAAATCCGAGCCAAGCAAAAATCCCAGTAGTCATCTAGTTCATCATCCCACGATATATATAACTCCAGTTGAAAACAGTAGCTATTTATTCTGTCTCCCTAAGAAAAACTCAGGCCCTTAACATACTACCAGTTACAGTTAGAATTACGTATGGATTATTTTAATGGTTTATTGACATGCTAGCGAACTAAGTACCTTGTTTTATTAGTATCATTTAAGTCTGAAAAAACATTATAGAATTTCACTCCTGATAACAATAATAATCTAGATCTTTGAAGGAAGGGCAAAACTGTCTATATGTCATTTCCATGATACAGCCACATAACAAGACATGATCCTAAAAGCACATGAAATTCTGAGTTGATCATAGAACTGATAGCAGAGCAATTCAAGAGTTTTTAAATGCCACTTAGTTCACAGTAGTAATTTACCTTTCATGTGATATCCCTATAATAATCAATCATATCTGCATTGCACAGATCATTTTTTCTCATGTATGCCTTTCGACAAATTTATCCATCGCAATTGTGCCCCAGATACTACCTCTTTCCATAAATTATACCATTTCTGAAGTAGTTTCCAATAATAAAAAAAAAAATTGTGAGTGGAGACACTGTAATGTAGAAAAGAGGTTATTTCACTGAAGAGTATCCATTATATACAATAACAGTGATTTGTTTTGCAACATCTACTTTATGCTTTCAAGCTACATAAAAAGCACTCTTGTCCTCTGGTAATTAAAAACAAGACAACACATACAAGTGTTTTTACTCCCCTTTCCGCAACAGAAACGAGCCTGAAGGGACAGAAGTTCGGTTTGTCCTTTTATGTGCCTGGAAAAACGACGGCTCAAATACTGGGGCAGGTGGTGAGCCATTCAGGTGTCACCAGCTAAGGGTGAACAGATGCCACCAGATCTTGCCATAAATATTATCTGGGAAGGTGAGTAAATGGCAGTTCCTTGGAGCAGGAGCATTTGACAGCCCTTGCTTGGTCTGAGCCTGAGAGCCAGCAGCTCTCCCAGCCCAGACCTCCTCACCCACCAGCAGCAGCTCCTTCAACACCAGGCTGAGGGACCGGCTGAGGACACCCCCTCAGGGCTCAGGGCTATCTCCTGCTTGCCACTTGAAGGTCCTAGACTATTCAGTTGTCACAGTCCAGGCTGATCACTCATTCAGGCTAAGGGGAAGGTGCAAAAAAGCCCCTGGGGCTGGAGATGCAACCAGCCCAAGGCTTTGGGTCAAGGAGCAGGGGCTCTTCAGAAGCAAAGTCACATGGGCCACAAGGTCCCCAACCCGGCGGCAGGGGCCTCGGGGTACAAGGGGGCTGTGGGAAGCGGGGATTACGAGTGGCAGCACAGACGAAGACATCTGGCTAAAGAACTGACTGAAAAATGAAGTTGGGGATCTGGGAGAAACAAAGCTGCCCGTGAGTTTTCTCTGGTGTGTTCAGAAAACAAGGTCTTCGTTAAATGAAAACATTACATGAAAGAATACATTAAATTCATATAATCTGTATCTTCATCCTGCAAATGCACTCAGGCAAGATACTGACTCACTACTCCGGCCAAAGAGGCGATAATATCCTCTTCCCTCATACGTGTGAAATTGTCACATCAGGATTTTTTTCAGATGGACTCCCAGAAAACATTATAAAGAATCTGGAGTTACCTCACCTGTGCTGAATCAACATCACACTTCGGAGAGAGGTGAAACCTTGGAAAAACTGTGAATCAAATTCTTTCCTGCAGTAGAAACTTTTTTTTTTCCCCAGAGGAATTACATATAAGAAACCCGAGGACACAATTTAACTCCAGCGGGAAGAAATTTTTCGTACCAATAACAAAAAGAAGTGACAAAGCATCGGGAATTTAACAAACTGTCTGTGCAAAGAAGGTTGGGGAAAATGAAAAAATTATTTGAATCCTTCCCCTGGGCAGAATTTCATCTGAATAAATTATTTCAAGAGTGCATGATATTAAGTCTTCTCTATTACAGACAGTCACACCAATTAAACTGGTATAACCATTCTTATTTTGGATTAAGGATACTTCATCTTAGTTCTGATTTGTTTCTAACTGATGCAAGCTAACTGACATAACTCCAGTTTCATTTGAAATAAAAGTGTTTAGAGAGGTTTTAGCTAAAACTGCTTAGAAGCAGCCTGTAAGTTACTCCCGTGTGACCTGGAGACCTCACACCAAAATAAAGCTGTTCATATACAGCCTTGCACCAAAAATATCCAAAGGTTTGATTTTCAGCCCATCTAGTTATTTCCCTTCTCGTTATCACCCAGACAAACCTGTGGTCGTGTACTCAGTTACTCTCAGTGGCTTGGCACTTTGTACATCTGATAATATTGCAAGTCAAGGCAAGAGCCCTCCTGAAGTGATGCAGAAGAGTTTTTTAAAGGTCAGTAAATAGATCAGTTAAAAATCAGACCAAGAAACAGTAGAAACAGAGCAAGAAAAGAGAATGAAGCAAGATCAAAGCGTGTGACTGAAAGATTACCGCTTCTTGGGATGCAGTGTTGCCCTGCTCGGAGAACACTGAGCTCTCCTGCTTTCTCTGACAGGCAAGGTTTAAATCCCAGAAAGTGAAATGCTCTCCCTCTTAATTACGGTGAAAGGGCATTTTTGTAAAATCTCAAGGACATTCCTCTTAAAAAGAGAAGGAAATACTGGAGGCATTTTAATGCAGAGTTGTCTCAGTTTTTAAATAATATTGCTTTCTTATATTGCTAAAGAAATGTTTATCATTAGATAAACATGGTATCTGTGGCATTTGTGGCATTTCCTAGAGAAATGCACAAGTACTATTAAATACCTGGTCCTCACAACACCTGATGAGGTAAGTAAACATTATCCTGTTTCTACATGGCTAGACGTTACCCCATTCTCTGGATGACAATGACCCAGAGAAATTAAGTGATTTCACTGTCAGCTGCAATGCCCCTGGAAGCCAACAGAACTTAGAAACATAGAAAGTACAATAGAACTGTACGTGAAAGCATTAAGAAGATGAAGAAAAAAGTAATTTTAAACTTGGGAAAAGAAAAAAGTAATTTTAAACTTGGGAACTGAAGTTCCCAGCTGTCAATCCTGACCTGAATTTCCTGGACTATTTAAAACACAAATGTAAAAGCTTGTCACTGGAAGTTAAACAGTATAGGGATGATTAACCTGAGCTGCTGACATGGGGTTGTAGGCCAGTGATGTTGTGTTTGTGGAGTTTCAGTCTTTTCTGGTAAGAAGAGCTCCCAGGGCCCGAGAGAAGAGGGGGCAGGAAGCACTGCCTACTGTTATTAAAATGGTCCGCTGATCTCATGCCTTTAAGGAGGCTTGGCCGAATAAATAGTCAAACATTAACCTTTTTAGCTTAGAAAGGAAAGAAAAATGTCCATGCACAACAAGAAGCAGTAATGCAGTGAGCCATCCTCTGTCTGCGGCTCCAGCTCGCGCTGCCCAGCTGTTTGGCACCCCTCCGCGGCCAGATGTGACTGCTCACCGTAGGGTGCATCTGTCCACACGTCAGGGACGCCGAGCGCCGGTTTCTCATTTGAAGGGTACACTTTAATTCATTCATTTGCTGCGTAAGCGAGGAGCGCCGGTTTCTCATTTGAAGGGTACACTAATTCATTCATTTGCTGCGTAAGCGAGATGAAGACTAAAGCAACGACTTAAGCATTTGCAGAAAGCACACAGAAATCAAAACAGCTGCTGGTTAATCTTGTTTCCAGCACTGAATTCAACTTCCCTGTAATTATTTAACAAAAAAAATGACCAAAATCACAAATAAGAAGTTCCTCTTCTGTGCTGCCCTGAGGTAGCGCTAGATCGCGCACCTTAAATAAAATCTGGGGATGTGGCTCCATGTTGGAGTCTTTGCCTGCAAAACCGTGGTAGTATACCGCCCTGGGTTTTGCGCTCATAAACCAAGTAAGGAAATGGCATGCAAAGAAGAAAACTTCTGGGCCGATTCACTAATGGCTGTGTAAACAGCAAACGCTTGCCACTTAAGCCCTGGCAGGATTTTTTTGCAAAGGGTCAGTGAGAACAGTTTTTGCATGGCAAAGTTTTAAAAGACAGTAGCAAGCCAGCTCCTTCAGGAAAAGTATTTCTAGAGAGAAGCTTTAGTACAGTTCTCTGCAAATTTTCTCCTGGACTCAGCAAGCCCTAAAGGACTTCAGCCCGTAGAGAAGCTGGTACTGCAAACTTGAATGCTAGAAGACATCCTTCAGAGCCTCACGGTAACTTTGGAAGGAAGAAATGGCTCCTTTGGAGACAAAAATAAGGATGGGAGTTTCAAGACAGGATCAAATTCGGAGATTTTCTCAAAAAAACCTGTGAGCTTCCCTATGGAAGGAGCTCAGAGGTGAAGAGCCTGGCTGGAATGAGGCAAGGATCTCAGGACAACTAGGAGGAATATCGTGTCGACTTCCCAGAGGGCATCCCTGAGTCTGCACCACATTTGCTGAAGACTGACCAAAACCTGTACTTGCTTTTTGGAACAAGTATCTAGATGCTGTTGAGCCAGCACCAAGGTGCACAGACTATAAAGTGGTAAAGAGCTAAGACTGAGTCTAAGTATTATTTATTTGTATTTAGCCGAGTCACATTCTTACATGGATTGTGACGGTGAAAGTGATGATGACAGCAATATTTTCTCAAAAGTCAAGTTACTGCCCCAGAAAACTAAGGGCTTTCTAACTTCCAGAAAGATAGAAGAAATTACTTTATGCAGTTAAATAGTGAGATCAGTAACTGTCATACGTTTACTGCCATTTGTGCAAATTGGTAATGGTAGATGTCTGACGTAAGATAGTATGCAATTGGAGCAGATTGTAAAGATAATTATAACACAGCTCCTCAGAACAAAATTCAAGCTTTTTTTTTTTTGGTTGCTAAGTAAAAAAAAAAATGAAAACGTAAAGGTGGTGCCATAGGCATTGCGAAAGTGGTTCAGAATATTTCCACTATTGTTCAGATGGGTCATTTGGATGCAGCAGCAAGGAGCTATTTTGGTTCCAAGAGTCACTGATAACTCAAATTCTACACCTTCGTGGCATAAATGCTCCAAGTCTTACCGGTAGTAAACTAGCTCCTATGTCAGCTGGGAAAACAATTAAAAGAAGATTGAGAAAAGTGTATTTTTTCTGTAAGCACTGATACTCCAAGTCACAGTGTTATTCAAATGTTTTGGATATGTATCTGTTACTCTGCATTAACAAACAGTCACCTATCATCTCCTTGATGCTCCAAGAAAGCATGAAACTCTGCTAGGACTATCTCAAACCATCAAAAACATTCGAAAGTGGAACGTTTTGAATTTTTACAATGCATCATCGTTGCAGATGGTAATCTTAATCCTAATTTTGGGTGACAACAATCAAGCTGAAATGGATTTAACCTATCTCAGATAGTGCAAATTGGGCAAAATGCTCAATGGTTAAAATATCTTTTTGTTTGTAATAAAAAATTGTAGTAATTTTTCCTCATTTCCCAAATAATTTTACATTTGTGAAGGATTTTTCATGCCATCTGCTGTGAATCCATGAAAATATTAAGGCATGTCCAATGAGGAGTTTATTCGTGTTGTAGTATAACGAATCTTAAGATGTTTTCCAGGTATTAGAAGTTATTTTTGTACATTAATTGAGCATTGACCTATTGCGATTTTAATGTTCTTTAGGAAAGGGTAAGATGGGCATCACAGAGAGGCATATTAAGTGACAGAATATTACTAATATTGCTTTTACAATGCGCCAACAGTTTTGTATGACATCATCTTAAAGCAACAGTCTGGTTTTTTGTTACTAAAAAGTATGATATATGCATTAACTGGAGGGCAAGCTATTGAAAATTATTAGTTCCTTTTCCATACATGTATGCTTTATTTTAAAAGACATTATAGGAAAACAGAAGAACGGAAAAGAATTTACTCCAGGGAATTTACTCCAAGAAATTTGCTCTCAAATACTCAATTTCTCATTTTAATTTCAGTAGACTGAAAAATTCGCTAAATCTAGCTTAAGAAATTTTGTTGAAGAAAAACTGCTGACTTTTCAGAAAACTGTAAGCATCACTGAAGTTTCAAACCTTGATGAAAGGGCGGACAACTATTATTCCTGTAGGATGCATGATGCAGTGAGAGATCGGCTGTGCGTGTGCATGTGTTGGGATCTTGTAGTAGAATATTGGGACCTTTCCTGTCTTCGGATGCCAGTTCCCTCAATTTCTCTGAACTTGTGAAATGTGTTATCAATTCCTACCTCAAATGCAGCAGTGGAGAGGATCTTTTTTTTGTGTAAACAGTCTTTGCCAGATTGCAGGAGCCTAATAAACACTTCTTATGTGAGACTAACTTTCAAAACAAAGTTAATTTAAACTGTGCCAGTAAAGGCTTTTTATTAGATTTTTTTTCTTTTAGTACAAAGAAAGATGCATGAAAATTATTAAAATGCACAAAATACCAGTGTAAAAAAATACTTTTAAATTGATAGTAATCAAATTGTTCCTCTAAGAACAATGGAAAAGCAAAGTGGAGAGACAAACATCTAATATATTAAGGGAAATTATATTTCCCGAAGTTTCCTTTTCCTTCCTTTTCCTGTGCAGTGCCTCAGTTCTAGCCAAGAAAGTTCCCTTTTATGCATCTTAGCTCAAATCCAGTTTCATCAGCATGTGAACTAATATGCCAAACTGTGCAGAAGGAGCTCAGGCGTGACTTTATGTTCCGTGCTTCCAGCTGTGCCACGAGGGCAGTAAGCTCTGGCACAGGGACAGGCGGAGAAAGGAACTCCTCAGTGCCCCCGCTACCAGAGCTCATCCGCAACGATGTTAAGGAAGAAAACGACTGAAGGTCATAGCTCCTCTCAGCTGTCCAGGATTTGCTCACACGCTTTTCTGTACACTGAGGTAGGTCAGTCTATCTACAGTTTTCATTTGGCTTCCCTCGGATTCACTTTCATAAACCATAGTGAATTAAGAGAGGGATATCTACATTATTTTAAAGTATTAAGGCAGAGAAACAAATGCCAAGATAGGCAGCGATTTACATCTGTCACATACCCACAGTAATTAAAGGGATCTAAGGTGTCTAAACAGCTTGGAGAAATGGAAATCAGTGCTTGCCTGGGTAGCACAACAGAGAATGAAAATCATACGTGAGAAGTGCCGAGCGGCCACTTTCCCTTCCCTTCCCTTCCCTTCCCTTCCCTTCCCTTCCCTTCCCTTCCCTTCCCTTCCCTTCCCTTCCCTTCCCTAGGAATTAGAAGATGAGATTGGCTTTAACTTTTAAGTGTTAAAAGAAATTAGAACCCAACTTGGAAATAATTATAGAACTGTTTGCATGCCATTCGGAGGTAACTTGATTAACGCATCTAATCAATTATTTTTGGCTATTTGTGGTATGGCAGCAGGTAGCCATCCAGCCACATTTGTGGTAGATACTGTAAAAGAGTAATACATTTTATGATCTGTGTATGAGACACAAGCAGACAGATGCAAATAGAGGGAGTGGGAGTGGAGAGGTAAAGAGGGAAAAGTAAATTGAGTTCAACAGGAAAAAAACAAGCAGTACCTTTTTGCATAAGCAATGCCAGACAATGTTCATCCCACCCCACAGTAGGATTATTTCCTACAGCATATTCATGATTACTTTGTCTACTCTGGTTTTAATATTTCAAACTATGGGGATTCCACCATTTCCTTTAAGAGCCTCTTCTGCAGTCTAATGCTGCTCATCCCTTGGAAGCTTTCCCTGATATGTGTTTCAGCTCCCTTTCCTATTTCCATCCAATTATTCGAAGTTGTATTCTCTTCTCTCCGCTTTGTCCCCCCTTCAACCTCCTCAGTGCTTCCACCTTTCAAATAATCGTGGGCAGCTATCTGCCATGCCTTGCTGTTGCAAGCCGAGCAAGCACTCTTGTAATCTCTCCTTATAACTCAGTTCCTTCAGGCAGCTGACTATTTTTGTAGTTTTTCTGTGAATGCCACCTGCTTTTGAATTTTTTGCTACATTGGCCAAATCCTGACTCCCCATTCCCACAGATAGAAGAGAAGCTAACCCGTTCATTCACAGATATGGTCCTCTTGCTTCTACTATGGCGTCCAGAAGACACACACATCATTTTAGGTGCTTTAGGTCAAGGTAACAGTGTCTACACGGGAGCTTTTTCTTTTTTCTAAATGTCTTTAGTGCCTTGCCCCCTTCCTAAAGTTACGATGCTGGAAACGTTTTCTAGTATAGACCTGGCTTCGGGCTAAACCTCTGCAAAATTGGATACACCTTTTGCTGTGAGAGAGCTAGGAAAGAAAATTTTTATCTAGTCAAGGCCAATTCTATGTGGTCCTTCAGAGATTTCACTTAGCTACCGACACCATAAGGTGATCTGTACGGAGCATAGTCTCCAGTAGGATATGACCACTATAATAAGTATTGTTAAGTAAAAATACACCTTTTTTTTTTCTTTCTTCCATGAAGATACACATGTTCAAATGGGTCATTGCATGTAAATAATCCAAATCATTTTAAGGAAAGCATTTGTGTACAAAGTCACTCGTAAGCTGTGTTGACCAGGGCTGCTGTTGGAAATGCATCACTGACTCGTTTCTTCTCTTGAAAACAAATGAAACTGTACGCCATGCAACTATCGCCATGCCTGTCAAAAAACACGTCTTGATATAAAAGCATTCTACAAATCCTGACCATGATAATTAATCACTGCATCCAAAATACAAATAGTATTCTGCTTTTCTTGGAGACAGAAACATTTCTACCCCTCATTCCAGGGGATGATCGGGACGTAGCCTCTTATCTATAAATCTGAAAGGATCCATGAATTAAGACCAGCTAGGTCAAACCTCCTGACTTGCTTCTTTTTCGTTGGAATTTCAGCGTTTCATCAAAATCATTGTGCAAATTTATATGTTTGAGATTTCATCCCTGCAGCCTGGGCCCTGATACTTTGCATAAGTAAGAAATCTCTCCTCTTGAGATCAGCCCTAGGGGAACAAATGGGCTTTCCAAGGGGGGCTGCCATGGCCCCGTGCGCATCCCCGTGCCGGGGCTTGGCTGATGGAGCCCCAGGTCAAGGTTCCCACAGCGCTCGCCCCTGCCTGCGCCCAGCCCCAGGTGGTGGGATGGCCCTGCCTGCCCAGGGGGTCCCCGCAGCCCCCCAAACTCCCTCCGCAGGAGCCACCACCCAGCACATCGCCCTGGCAGAGAGTTTGCCGAATTCAGCTACTTCCATTTCTGCCGGATGAGTTCCAACCCCAAGCGATTGCCCTTCCTTTAAAAGAACCTGATGCCTGAAACATGGGGCTTGTCATGGAAGCGCTAAGAAACTTTCAGGTGCAATGATGTGAATGTTCAAATATCTCTCTTTAGGTCCCTTTATGTAACTTCACAAAAGGAAACATTTGGAAAGCGGGGTGAACATCACCAGTACAGATCCTGTAACGATCAGATAGCAAGTAAAATAATCAGCTCCTACCAGGTCTGGGGAAGTAAAGGTGCAACCTGGAGATACGCATTAGCGAAGGAAGCTGGATCACGCAATGCCTTCCCTTGTCTCCCTCTTGGCTCCCTCCATCATACTTTTGAAAAAGCCGCTCCTGCAGAAGGCTGATACTTCCAGCCTATTTCATCCCACGTAACACAACAAACAAACAAAACTCGAATTCTCAGGTAGGAACCCTGGAGCATATTTGGATTTAATTGCTTTTCATTGTTTAGATCTTGATGTAATGAACAAGAAAGACCTGGATAATTTTTTGAATGTCTGTATTTGAAACACGCAGTGCTCAACAAAAGGTAAAAATCTTACCCCTGTGTAGCACAGCGCCGGGGGAGAGGCGTTTGCATAGCCCTAAACGGTGTGCGTGTCGCCATGCTGCTGAAAGTAATGGCCCTGCTAAAGGGAGGCTAAAAAGATGGCTCTCATCTTGCAGTGCATTAAAGAGTAGCCCAGGAGTGGTTACTAGAAATCAACATATATGACAATAAAACAAATAGCAGCACCATAAAATTAAGGGACTTTGTGTGTTCAAGCCTTAGTTATGGCAGGCAACCTCACCGAAGTATCCCAACCAGTTCTGCCACTGGTCTGGCTGAAATGATGCTGGCATCGGCCACGATCTGGGTGTAAACAGCTCTCCCGTGTCTGGGGCTGGTAACCAGCGAAAACAGGAGAAACCACCAGCCCTACACACACTGCAGGAATCACTCCAGTGTTGACGCCAGTTCAGCACAGCTGGCAATATGATGTAATTTGTTTTTGTTCCACAATGTATTAAAAAAATACATTGTTTAGTATAGTCGCAGCCTAAGCTTTATCTTTTGAAGAAACTCCTACATCCCTGCTTTTCTTCCACTAACTGCAACGGTAAGCCCATAAGCCAAGGTTGGCCTGGGGATGATTACGCCTTTTTCTTTCTGCTAATGTTGTGTCCCACTAAGACCTGTTCTACCATTGGGACTTGCAAGGATTTTTGAAACGATAGATGCTGTGGTATCTTGCTCCTTCCTTCTTGTGAGAGATTTAAAAAAAAAACACCAGCAAAACCCAAACCAAACCAACCCAAACAAAAAAAGGAAGAAAATAGGTACAGGGGGAAAAAGACAGAAAGGAAGATGTTCCTTGTGAAATATATTTTTTGATCTGAACGGGAGTTTTATTAAATGTTTTCAAAACAGTTCCTTCTTATGTTGGAGCAGTGTAATTAAGAGTACTGGTGGGTCAGCGCTTCTTACCACGTTCTCCAGACACGGGCTCACTGCCAGTTGGTATGCGCTGGTGCTGAGGATGGACACATCACAGTGTCAGCTCTGTTCTTTTTTATTATATTAAGATTATGCTACTCTTTCATGGAAACCAGCACCCAGGGTTTAGTGATATACACACCAGAATTGCCACGGCTTGTTTGGAATGGAATAGAATTGAATCATTTAGGTTGGAAAAGACCCTTTATATCATCAAGTCCAACTGTTAACCTAACACGACCAAGCCCACCACTGGCTGAATGCAGAGAATTAGGTGAAAACAGGGGCGTGCTGGAAGTTGTTCAGCAAGTGGGGAAGGAAATGGGGCGCAGGGTGTCGGAGTGCTGTTCGTCTTCCTGGCGCTGAATGGCTGCCTGCCTTGAGTGCATCGCTGCTTCCCCCCTTCCTCGGTAAAACGGGGACCCGAAGACCTACTTCCAGGGAGTGCTGTTACGATGAATAAATGACAAG
>NW_009198420.1:29012-29526 GCF_000690835.1 Fulmarus glacialis | reverse complement strand
TGATTCTATGATTCTATGATTCAAAGAAAAGCCTCTTTCCTAGAAATGCCAACATTAAGTTCTTTCTTAGGGTTCCTTCTTTTATTTCAGACCAGAAAAGTTAAGACCTTGGAACATTATTCTCACAGACCCATGAAGATCAGAGGGAGAGAGAGCTTTCCAGAGATACCACTGTAAGAAGGTCTGTTTGACTAGAGAACTGTCATGGTTTAACCCCAGCCGGTGACTAAGCCCCACACAGCCACTCGCTCACTCCCCTCCTGGTGAGTGCAGTCCCTTAGGGGTGTACCTGCTCCAAGTGGAGCCTTATCTATGAGGGGTATACCTCTTCAGGGGGCATAGACTTATCCACAGCCACAGTTGCTTTGAGGTGCACCTATTCCAATGTGGTCTTCTCCGTGGGCCACAATGCTTTCAGAGATACACCTGGTCCAGCGTGGCCTTACCCACAGCCACAGTCCCTTCAGAAGTAAACCTGCTCCAACATGGCCTTACCCATGGCTGCAGTCCCTCC
>NW_009198420.1:28321-28640 GCF_000690835.1 Fulmarus glacialis | reverse complement strand
ACCAGCAGCGATGCCCTGTCCATCTGCCAGCCCAGGCGCATCCCCATTGCTGTTATCAAAGTGTTCCCAGGCACAGCA
This sequence comes from Fulmarus glacialis, assembly GCF_000690835.1. Taxonomy (NCBI): domain Eukaryota; kingdom Metazoa; phylum Chordata; class Aves; order Procellariiformes; family Procellariidae; genus Fulmarus; species Fulmarus glacialis. Next base: position 28,562 of record NW_009198420.1, on the reverse strand, counting down.
GAGTCAGATGATCAGCAGGACAGCAGGACAGCAAGCAGCGAAAGCAAAAAGCACCGCTAACGAGCACTAGTTAGGCTCGTTATATATACAGTCAGGCAAGCAAGCCCCATGGCAAGCATAGGAGCCTGCCAATTAATAGCTAAACAGCAGTAACAGCTATAAATTCGATCTAGCACATTCCAATCAAACCTGTTGTTACCTTGAACCCTTTGAGCCCCACGTTGGGCGCCAAAAAGGACTG
>NW_009198420.1:0-27842 GCF_000690835.1 Fulmarus glacialis | reverse complement strand
TGTACTATCAACACTGTTTTCAGCGCAAATCCAAACCATAGCCCCATACCAGCTACTGTGAAGAAAATTAACTCTATCCCAGCCAAAACCAGCACAAGAAGTATAACTACAATCTTCAAGCAAACATCTTTTTTGAAGCTAGAAGCACTTACCGATAAGATATGGGATCGCATTATTAATTCAGACGAGTACTTATTATAACTCACATAGCATTCATTTTCATATTTCAAAATAAATCCAAACAGCATTCTTCCTTTCAGGTAAGCATCAGAGCTTTTGTAATGGCACTATCAATCTGAGGCAGAGAAGTCATGACTTCTATTTTGAGATCTATGGGAATGAATGCATAGCTATCAGTACATAAATTTACCATTTTTGCTATTGGTCATACAAAGTAGAGGAAAATAGAAACTATATATAATATATAAGGTTTGTTTTGAATTTCCGTATTTAGAGTATGATCTTGCTTTCCAAGCAAAGTAGATCTTTCCAAGCTCATAACTGTGAAAAATTGCACAGTAGTTGATTTATGGACCTTGGTGTGATGGAAGGTAGAAAAGTGTAACCGTGCTTACCTGGAGGTTTCCTTTCTTAAACGATAAAAGTCCTCAGATCAGAATATTCTAGAAATGCTGTGTAGAAATAGGGAGATTTATGTCATTATGGTGAATTCCTATGCTCTGCAGTACTAGAAATCTTTTTTTCCTTTTTCCTCAGTTCGTTTATTTGAAACAGTCTGTTACTTAGGAATGTAACTTTGAATTAACTTGGTTGTGAAAGTTTGCTGATAAAGATTGAAACTTCAGGGAACGAGATGGGGTATCACTTGTTTGACTTTGCCCTCTTGTTGCAGGGACGAATCTGTGCCACTCTGAACAGGCTTGTGATCTTTGTAAGAAAGGGAAATTTCAACAGTGTACTGTGACTTAAGGTCAGAGGGATGGGGATTTCTATTCTTTAACCCATTTATTGAAAAAAACTTCAGGTATGTATAAGGTCCATTAAATAGCCCTCGAATATTCTGATTTTTATTTTTAAGTGGCTGAAATGTTGGCGCTAGAAGACGTATGAAACTTTCAAACATACTTATATTTGCTTTCTCTGTTCCCATTTCCCCTCACCCCAGGCCCACAACTCAGCCAAGGCATTTTATTACAATATCCAATTATGGTGTGTTTAGATTGTTGACATTTTTATGATATGGTTTGCATATATGGTATTTTTTTTCCCTGGACTTTCACCTTCTATCCTCACCCCATAATGCAATATGTTAAGCTCTGGGTTTTGTTAGCCAACATTAATGGTAGCCTGTTTTCAGTGTGTTTTTTGTGACCACATTTGAAGTGCCAATAAAAAGTTATGAGTCCCACAAGATGAGGACATAAAAGATGCAAAATTCAATCCTCTACCTTATAGTCTTTTAACCACAATATTATTTGAATCAAGGACACTATCACTATGTGCTATAAACCCCAGTACTTTTAAAGAGTGTTTCCCAAAGTAATTCTGACAGATGGGACAGACGGTATCTTTTCACCTAGTCATCACCTACCAGGGATTTTTAAATACCTATATATGGTGTAAGAACATAGTAAAAATGAGACTTATCACTGTAGGTAAGTCAGGGATGGGTCTTAGGCTAACCGGGAAAAATTTATCTTGAAGGAGGCTAGTTAAGGCAGTTTAATATACTCCTGGAGCAAGATGCTAATTAAGCACTGTGGACTGTTGTATAATCTGTGCTTGAGCTCATTACATAGCCCTCTATTTTTAGTTTTTTCAATATAAATGTTAAATCCCAAATATTTAGAGAACACTGCTAGGTGATTCAGTGGCCCTCATGTCCTTTCCCGAGGTGTCAGCACTGAAAAATACCCTCCTTGCTCAACATTGAGATAAAGCTCCCCCTCTCCCCGCTGTGACAGTCAGCGGAGCACTTCCTCCCTGGGGAGGAAATCAATCTCTGGGTTTGTTTTCTGTGGGTATCAGTATTAACTCTTCCCTTGCAGCCTCTTCTTTATCAGGTTTCTTTTCTGCCTGCCAGTAAATATAACCCTGATCAGCATACGGCCAGCCCATTTCCAACGAGACTTCTCTCAGCGTAGTCCTCAGCAACTTCTTTAACATCAGCTTCCGATGACAGCTCATTGTGCCTTGTTTGTAGTCCAAAATCAGTCTAAAATCACTCTCCTGGCACTGTGGAAGAGTTACCCTCATTTCCCCCATATTGTTAGGGTAAAAGGGGTCTTGAGGTGGGACCAGATACCCCTAGTGAGTGGAAACTACACACTCACCCCCAACTTGTAGGGTCTTGGGACCAGAAGACGGCCCTTGTAGATATTTCAGGACGTATTTCAGGATGGCACTTGTCCTGAACCGAAATATCCTAGCCCTAGTCCTAGCCAGCAGGACCACATAACACTATGGTTAAGATGCTCCCAGTCTCTGAGGCTTAGGCATAGGTATTCATGTGTTTGCATATGAATAGATAGATATAGCTATTATACAGATATAGCTATATACACCTATATGTCTAAGTATGTACATATACTATAGATACATACATCATCAAAGGATAACATTTGAGCGTGGGATGCCTCTGGCCACAGATCAAACGCGTTAGGAAGGTCTCCCTCACCAGGGGGAGAAAATAAATGGCTATGAACCCTTTTTTTAAGGTAGGGAAAATGTCTAAGAAATTCCTCATTCTTCCCTGGACCCTCTTTTCCCTAACTAAACTTTCTTACACAGGGGGCTAGTCTGCCTCTTTCTCTGATGCAGGTCCCTTGCAGCCCCTTTAGCAGGCAGTCACGGTTCCTCGCCGATTCCCACAACCTGCAGATGGTTTGCTGTAGGATCAAAGCTGGCTGTTTCTTTGAGGGACGCATGTGCACCGCTGCGCTGACCATTACTGAAAGCAAGTTACCTGTGAGGACTGGGTCTTCCTCAGTAATGAAGTTACCAGTTTTCAAGTATATAAATTCTTTGAGAAAAATGGTTTTAAGCTGCAGTGTTTTTGTGAGCTTACATGTGATAGGGACTGTGCAGGCAGAGCGAATTTAGCTCATGTGTTGTGCTCTCAGTGGAGCAGCATGGATGCTGCAGCTGGTGGCTACAGAAAAGTGCGAGATCGAGTGAAATGTCTGAGGTCTGGTAATGTGACTGAGGTCAGAAAAGTTAAATCTAGTTAGACCATTATGTTGCTTGCTAAAAGGCTGGACAGGATTTTAAATTCTTGGGCGGGGAAAAAAAAAAAAAAAAGCTGTGCATGTCTCAGAATTATATTAGTTTGTTTTGTTTTAATCCTTCTGTCATACACTAGCTTAGTTTTCAAGTATGCTCTCTACTGCTATGCAATATGCCAGCAAGTTTTTCCTCGCTATTGCCAGGAAACCATTGGAAAATGCTTCTTCCTTTTTTGTTGTTTGTTGTCCTGATTCTTAAAATATCCCATTCGGAAGGAATATATTTGTTATTCCCTGGATGGCCTAGAAATAGTCTGTTGGGGGGCTGGGCACTTTTCAGTGTTACAGTATGTGTTTTTAAAGACTTGCCATGTACTTTCATCTTCTTGTGTCTCAGGTCATCCAGGCAGCGTTCCCTGTTTAAGAACTAAATAGCATGTCTTTAAAACATAAATTTGCATTAATGGGACCTAAATACTGAACAATACAACAACAGAATTAAGACTATGCTTAATAATAGCGACCTTCCTTGGCTGCTCCAGCCTCTCCTAAGGATTTCATCTCTCTTGCTTTTCTGTCAAGACAGACGCTCCCTCTAGTAATCGAAGCTTATCTGCAGACCCTTCTTAGTTTGCTTACGCTGAAGAAAATGTCTCCAAGAAAAAGCTAGTGCTTTCCTCCTCTGCCCTTCTTTTTTCCTCTTTGCTGAGCACTCCTGGTGATGACTACCCCTGGCACTGAGGAAGAGGTGAAGGCATTACTTTGCTTCCTCCCCAAGGTTCCCGGAGTAATGCTTCATTGGCTGCTTACTTCAAAGTAGTGAACAGAGCAGTGCCTGATGGAGATGTGCGTGCTTAATTCGTATAAGAACCATTCCTAAGAAGACTTATGAGGATTTGTCTGGGATCAACGGACTTTATAATATGCCTCTCGTTTACAGAAAAGTGAATTTCGTGCCTTTTATTTTGTATTAGAAAAATAATGACTCAACAGGTGTTTCAAGCTTTGAGCATAATATGTGATTTTTTTTAGGACACTTAAAATATGTAGCTTTAACTTTTATTGTATCTTAGACAACAAAATATGCAAAATCTCAGACTGGAAAAATAAAATAGAGTAATGTAACATCAAAAAAAAAGAAGTGTGAAGCACAAAAGGTATAAAGATTTGTACAATGTACATAAATGCAGAAACAATTTTTAATCTTGATAAGCTATCAGTGATGCAGGTGTTGTAACTGTTATTTTCCATATCTTATTTCTGAGTATCAATAAAACATTTTAGCTATTGGGAACTTTCACCTTCAGCCACTGTTTTGTTCCTGTGTATTGCTTGGGAGAGATTCAGTAAATGAGGTCGTAAAAATTCATCCATTTTTGTCTGGCAACTCTTTAGAAACAGCAAGTCTACAATCACAAGAATACGTGAGGGAGTCCCTGATCATTGATCTTACCAATTTAATTCATGTCATAATGAGCCATTTAGGAAACCCACCTTGCATCCCCTGCATATTTATTTAGGTTAGGCAGATGCTGGTACAGTTCAGCCTATCACACTAGATTCAGAAGAATTGCATGACTGCTGTGTAAAGGTTTTGGTTTCAGCCAGTGGGTCTCTAAATGGGAATGTCACCAGACAAGCAATACTAAAACAAGATAAAACAAAACAGACTTCCTTCTCCACCAACAAAAACCATCTAGAAACATAGATTTCTCACAAAACGGGAGTGATGATCTAATGATAGTTCTTACAACAAGACAGGGGATAAAACATACCCTAGAGATACGTTTAGATTCCTTTCAAAACCACTAGAGAATATATGTAATTTCAATAGTATTTTCTGCTATTGCTTGCTGTGAGTAGATGGCACTCCCTCTTCTAAATGGGAACAAACTCTGTCCCTTCATATACATATGCAGTTCCCAAAGAAAGCGATGACTTTGTATAAAGTGGTTTCTTGAAAAGGTTTTCAGCTGCTGAGAGGCTGAGAAAGAAATGGTTGATGCACCACCACTGGTGACCTAAAAGCTGTACTTTCAGGATGAAGTTTTCAAAAGCTCTTATTGAGGACCTCCATAAAACTCGTGGGAACAACCAAAGACAATTCTCTGCTGTTTTGAAAATCTGCCCTAAACATGTGAGCTCTCCAGGTGCTACATGAGAATGTGAATTGGGCTGTGCTGTCCCCAAGGAAAGCCCCTGTGACCACTACTGGTACGTCCTTACTCTGTCATGGGGGCATTTCTGTGTTCTGCAGGCAGTGCAGAAATGGGAGTTGCCATAGCGTCCAAGGACTGTCATAAAACTAAAAACTAGCAATTGAATTCATGTGGAATCAACTCCATTTTCCTTTATTTAGTTCAGTTGTCTGCTTCTATCTTAACAATAAAATGTGTTATTCCTTCATGAGAATGTATTTCCACTGTAATTCCTTTAATTAAGTGGTACTAGATAGGTACCGATATGGGATAAAAACACTGCTAAATTAGACATTCAGGGGCATGCAGACATTCCAAAGAGCCCCAGGCAAAAGTTGAAATTGTGGCCTTTTCTAAATTGGGATTTATTATTACTGTCATCACACAAAGCTCACTGTGCCTACTCAAAATATTGCAAACTATCTTTCCTGCTTCCTGAGCCTCATCTCTTGGGCAGCCCTGGGCTGTATTTATGAGATACTTTTTTTTTAGGGTTGGTTTTTTTTTTCCTGTTCTAAACTTCTCAGTATCCTTTTTCAAACTTGAAGTGTGGTCATTGCTATAGAGGCAGCGGAGTACATAGTGGAATGGTCACTTGTGGTTGGATTTAATAATAACTGGGAGGACAATGTGAGGTCCATTTATAAATTATAACAGCTTGAAATGCATTGTATATAATAGCTTGGGAAATAGAGCAGATGTATTGCCCAAGTTCAAGAGCAATTGATTAAAATACCATCAAGAGAGACATACTTATGAGAGTGCAGTAACTCTGAGTCAGTACTTAAATTCTGTTTTCCTGACTGCTGGATCCAACTGTTGTCTCTCATTTTCTATACGCATCATAAAAGCTACATGGATGTGTTGCTGTTTCTCCCAGCCTGATGAAGCCTCGTGCCCTGATCAGTGACACTAGGTTTTATCAAGATACAGATAGTAAACATATTGCACAGTGAAAGGAGCAATCGGTAACGGTTGCATATATTTCATAGAGGTGGCATCACTTTTGGTGAGGATCAGCTCATTCATTTCATCGCTAGACTATGCTTCCTGCTTATCTTTTAATTCCTTCTCGCACTACCTGAAATCTTTTATCTCCTGCATTATATATTGGGTTTAAAATACTATATTAATAAGTATTTAAATATTTTATAAAAATACGAGCTTTACAGTTAATATTGTTCCCACTGTTTCTGCTAGTTGACGCATATTGCTCATTCTTTCTAGATCTGAGGATGGTCTAACTCTTAGGATTAGACACATGGGCTCCAGTGCTCAAGTGGGGTCCACGAAATGCAGAGGAGGTTCCCTGGAGCTTAGTAAACCTGTTACTTAATCACAGGGAAAGTGTACTGGCTGTGGACTGCCCATCAGCACCCATCTCTCGCCTATCCTTCCTTTCTAAGTAAGGTCAAATCAAGCGAGCAGTGAGTTAAGTACGGTATCTTACAGACCTCAGTGTCTGTAAAAACCCTGTCTGCAGATTCCTCTTTCAGATGCCATTGTCAGTGTCACTGCTTTTATATCCTTACCACCCCTGCAAGTATATATTTCATTCCAAGCCTTCTGTACTTTTCATGACTGCTAATTTTGTCTCTTTTATAATGTTGTTGTCATCTGTTTCTTTGGATGGCCTTTTTAAGGAGGTTGGAAATAAAGTTGCCTTTGCAGTCATGAAAAGGATTTAAAAAACAAAGCTAATAAAAATAAGATTTAGCTACTGAATGCTAAGCATAGCCATTGACTAATCTTTAAATGCCAAGATTGGAAATCATGTTGGGCATCGCAGCTCTTTATCTCATGCATGAGAATAGTATGGTCTGCAAGAATGAGAACAGGGTGCGAGACAGCATAACTGCTGCAGGACAAACAGGGAGTCGAGGGTTTCAAACCTGCCTCTGGAGTGGTCTCATTCCTTACGTTAACTGATTGCTGAATAAATTTTATAAACAGTTATCACAGAAGGAACTGGAGCATACTTCTCTCTCACCTGGCTGCTCTGCCCTCGAAGCTGCAGTCATGCTCTTTCCTTTTTCTTTGTCCTCTTGACTAAGGAAAAGGCTGGAGGGGGCTCTTTTCTAGCCAGAATAATGTACAACCCACTTGTGAAGACACTTTCCAGGGAAGTTGGATGTTGGGCATAAAGCTTCAGTTCTCCCACCTCAAAGGAGCACCGAATCCATTAGACAAGTGCATATAGGGGAACTGGAAACATCAGATGGATTTTTACCAGTGTAGTGATCCCAAATACATTTTTGAGAGAAGGGATTTCTTCTTCTATGGAAAGATTTTTGCCTTGTGTATCTCTGCAGAGATCTAGAGAGGAGTAGCACTTAAGGTATATATGGGTCTGCTTTGCTAATTGCTGGCTACTTCCAGGCTAGTTACAGCACTGTTCTCTGAGGTTAACTGGATCCTCCATCAGCCTGGATTGAGTATCTACTTCTGTGATAATACTGTACAGTGTAACGAGCTGTGCCACCGATACCTGATTTCTTACTCAAGTCATATAGCCTGATGCTTTGCATAACCTGCAGGGTGGTGGGAGTCAGGGGCTTAAATTGCAGTAGACGAAGAAAGGGGCTGAAAGGTAATATCTTGAAAACATCCTGAGTATATCCTTGACCCACTGAATCAAGAGTTTGAAATCCCTTTTTTTTTTTTTTTTAATACTGTTCTGGCTGAGATGTGTATCCATAGCAAACTTAAGTCTATTGATGGTAGGTGTGCTCTTAGTTACTTTTTATGAATTACACTGAGATAGTCTGTTCTTGTCTAACGCCTGCAGATTACAAATTGAAAATAGGTTAAGCTACATTCAGCTATTGAAAAACAGGGAAAGCTAGCACTTCGTGTTAGATTTTAAAAGTGTTGGTTAACACTGTACTTCAGAGGTGCTTGATCCTGGTCCGGTGTGTCATAAGAACATCTAATGAATTCAGTTCTTCATGGAAGGTAGGCAGGAGATTATCAACCTGATTTTTATGTTTGGATTTAGCTAAATGCTGACTTCTCAGTATTCCCAAATCTGGCGAAAATCTGTGTATGTGCTAATGGAAAATTTTAGGCACCTAGGAACTTTTCCAATAGTAAAAGTGGATTCCTTGAGTAAACTTTCATCTGAGTTCAGGTCTTCAGGATTATGTTCTCGAATATAGGCATCTCTGTTTTTATGGAGCCTACTTTAAGTGCCTGATTTCCTTCTTTACTTCTTTTAGTTTTTTTCCCATTTGGACCAACATGGATTAACCTTACAGTGTGCCTACAAACGAGTGAGTTAATACCCAGGCTATGCTGCTAATGGCATTGCATTTACTGCTGAACTAGGAGGAAGAATAGCTACCTTAGCGCCTGGCTGACTGTGGTCTGGCACCAAGTTTAATTGGACAGCAGCAGCTCCTTGAATTAACAAGTCCTACTGGCAGCACGCACCTGATTCCCAGCATGAGCAGAGGGGATGCAAGGGAAAAGATACCTGACACTATGGACAGAAAAAAAAAAGAGAGAGAAGTTGCAGCAAAAATGAGTGAAAGCAAAGCTCATCTTTTTACTTTTTTTTCTTCTTTATTTTCTCTTGAGAATTAACAGGTAGGGATCAAACATCAGTTACATTTCAGGAACTGCTGGCTTAGAAATACTTTCTAGATTTTGAAATTTTTTGGCTGAGCGCTTGGAATTTGTATCTTCTGTCTTGAGAAATCCTGGAACAGAACAGTCTTATTTATAGTAAATACTGGCAGAATATTGGACATGTAATGAAGAATTATGCTACTTCTTTGAGTAACAAATAACTTGTCATACCACTTCCCCTAGTCAATGCATGCATTTCAACAATGAATCAGTGAGTATTTGGTGGAATTTTTTGAAGTATTTTTGAACCAGGCAAGGAGAAATTATGGCATGGATAATTATGGTAGACCATCTCAAACTGATCACCAAAGAGCTGTAAAAATGGGTTTCGTGGGGGAATCCCTGTTCTTTAACCATTATGTTGCTGCTTGGCTGTGGAATAATGGAAATGAAAAGAAAATGATTTTCAGCTTTACGTCATGAAAAGTTGGGTCATTCAATATGTTTAGTTGGTTGCAGCTGAAAAGTAAAGCTCACAATCTCCTGTATGTGTGTTTGTGTGTGTGTCTGTGTTTGTGTGTGTGTCTATGTTTGTGTGTAGGACTTCTGAGCCTGGTAAAATCAGAAAGGGATTTAAATGTACCTTAGTACATAACCTCAGTTATGTACCTTACTAGAGTAGAAGTACATCCTTCTACTATAGTAGCTGATAAACTCCTTATTCCACCTATTTACTCTTCTCTTTTGCTACAATAGGGATTTATATAATTTTGATTTTCATTTAAACTGTTCCTCCTTTTTTTCCCTCATCAGCCTGGTATCTTGGCTGTCTAGTTAAAAGAGAGAAGTGCTAAAAGAACCAGAACTGAAAAGGACCAGCTTCTTATGGATTTATGTCTCTTGGTTAATAATTGAATTATAGAGGTCTTCTTTTATCTCTGAATATGCATATGTTCTGGTAATGGTATGCAGGCTGCCACACTTGACAGCAGAAATGGGCTGATAAGATTGTTAGGATTCTGGTCTCCTCTCCAGCAGCTGCCGCTTTCAAAATGTATAAGACCATAACTATCTTTGAGATGTCTATCTTCTCAGTCACATTTGATTGAAATTGGGCTACTTAGTTCAAAAATTACAAGGAGAGAACACACAGCCTGTATTATATTGTTGCGCAGCCTTGTTTCCATAGGAAACCAGGCTAAAAACAGCCTGATAAAAGTCAGCTTTACCTTCTGCCAAAAAAAATCCCCTCCCAATTCGTACGCTATAGGCACATAACATAGTTGAGGACGCTCTGAAGCAGTTACTTTTAAGGAAGATGGTATGCCTAAGCACGCATGTGGCATGCCAAATACTCACCTTCTGTTAGAGAGAAGCTTTTCACCTGAGCAGGTGTAGATAGGAGTCATTCAACTACGGAGAGCCTTCTCTGCCCAAACCTTCCCATGCTGTCTCCTATGGATGAGGGTTGACATCTTGTTCCATGTGTCTGTGAGGAGAAAAAGTAGATGAAGGAAGGGAGAAGAGGACTACAGAAAGGTAAAACGTTGTTTCTTCCCTACCTGCGGTTGAAGATCCAAATAAGTCTTTTCTTCTGCCCGCAATCTGCCTCTCTGTTCAAAGCTTCATTTCTCTACAGGAGTGCAGGGAACATTATGAAACTAATTGGAAGTACATTATGAAAGAAGTTGGAGGTACGACCTTCCAGTTGTATATTGCAGCAAGAAGCAACCTTGCTTATAGAATTTAACTGACATATGACAAAGTGAAAGAAAGAATATTTGGCTAAATCGTAAAAGAACTATCAAACCCCAGCATCCTGTAGAGGTACATGATTCAGAAAACAGGAACTTTTAAGAATAGTTTCACCTGCAAAGAATATTATATACAAAACAGTATTGAATTGTTTAATAACGTGACTTCATACATCTCAGAAAATACTACGTTGTCAGGGAAAAAAACCCTCACTATTTCAATGATAAAAATGAAACTGGATTAAAAAGCAGTCAGAGTCTATTCACCAAGTACAACTAAATCAATAAATAAAAATAGCTTAACTTGAACAGTGCAAAATTTGAAGAATTTTGGCTTGGCAGACTGGTCAGAAACTTGACTAAATGTTTGCTAATTTGTTCTGTATGCTAAAATATTTAACACATATGACAAGGGAAAATATGTCAGCTCTGGACTATTCATGAATTATTGAGCCTCTGGGGTAAGTACTGGTCACTCAGATCTCTCAAAAGTAACATATATTGTATGTCCAGTACATGTAGCAGGCAAGGTATACACATACCAGCTTACTACCTTCACAGATATGTGCAAACTAAAGGCTTAGTCCATAGAAAGTATCTGTATATTTTTAGAAATCCAAATAATGATTGCTTACATAATAATATATTCGGAAATGTAACTAGTACATGTAACTGAAATGACCTGTACATGTAACTGAAAACTCTCTTAAATTGAATGCAGCCATAGATAATCCATCTCATTTGTATTAGACTCTCAGAATGCAGTAAGTTGTTTAAGGGTTAAGCATCAAGCCATAAGTTAGTTACCTCAGTTCCATCTGTAGTCAGTGGAGAGAAAGGGCCATCTCCAGAGCGTGGTTCATCCCCTGCTAAGTGAGTGACTGGCATAAAAGTGGAGAAAAATGAAGAAAAGAGGTATTCTCATTCTGAAGATAAGGAGTGTGTAAAAAAATTGTCATTGGTTTTAAAGCATGTCTTTCACCTTCAGAGCAGCACTTCAGACACGTGCTGACTTCTGTTGTGACATTTGCAGCATGTGACATACAAGCATGTTAAGGTGTGTTTAGGCAGTGGCATAGGAACTGTGCCAGGTGAGGATTTGTTTTTCTACAGCATTTTGCAAATGGACCAAGTTCATGACAAGATGCAGGTAGGATATATCTTTCCCTCCAGTTTGCTCAGAGATAGTTTGATTGACTTACTGAGTTCTAAAAATCCTTTTTCCCTATTATTATTTAATCAGGCTTAGTACTAGCAAATATATTCAATAGCAGTTTTACCATCTGAGGAGCAGACTCTGATTGCAGGTTCCCAGAGTAATGTATCCAAGATATGATGTTATGACAACCGCCATTTTTATTTCATTGATTGAGGACAATAATGAGGTCAAAATCATACATCTAAAACTGGTTCATTTAAGCCTCTAATGAGCTGTGTGATATGAAAGCTTTTTTCATGTCTTATAGTATAGGCACATACTGTGCAGTAGGAAAAATACAGAAAAGCAAAACATCTGAAAGAAGTACATAATTTCTAAAGGCTACAGAAATAGCAAGATCATAGTAATATGTTTTGAATTTGTTAATCATTCTGATAACGTAAAGGAAATTTATGGTTGATTAAGGAGTTGCAGTGCAGTAACTTGAGGCTGCAATGCCATGTTGGCTTGCAGCCAGAAATTATTTGCCGTTGTCACCGGAGGAAGGTATGTGCACTCAAACACATGTTTATGGAGTTTGTTGCTGCCCACAGGTTGCACTGCGTATGGTCAGGGGTCCACTGTGTGGAGACCTGTGGAGGTGCAGATCAGGAGGGTGATGCTGATTAGAGTTGCAGTCTAATTTAAGATGCGATTGAAGAGGTAGGAAGTACTCCTAGAAGGACAACTGAGAGCAGGAGGCTTCCAGTACCGGGGCAACAAAGCCACGGAAACTAGCTCTGTGCAACAATCTCATATGCATGTTTTTATTCATTTATTTATCAGTGTTCTTATGCCATTTTTAGTTATTTTTCAATGTTTACTGTAAAATCATACGCACTTACTTGTCTGCATCCACTAAGAGACAAGTGTGTTCACATACCAAATCCATACATATGTGACTTTTCAGGTATATAATTCATCTTTTACAGGACTGCATTCCTTTGGTTTGCAGTTTCTAATGGGCTGGCATACCAGCTATCGATACTCTAATACATACACTTTGGACTGTAGTAGCTTGCAGTAGAATCACAGATATGTATTACTGTCTTAAGAGCTTATCTTAAAACAACCCTTCTCATGGTACCTTGCTTAAAACCACTGAATCTATGGGGTGAAAAACAGTGTGCGAAATTAATCACAGCTAAAAGAGTTGCAATTCAGCTTTATTGTGTAGGCTAAAACCAGAAAATATTTTTTTAAAGACAAAGATTTAAATTATTTTCTTTTTTTTTTTTTTCCCCATTCTGCATTTATTCATGCAATATAATGGCTACCCAGGAAGTCTGTTCTAGAAGTCCCAACATACTGATGGTTTGATTCATATCTTCCAAATCCCATGAACAACAAGACCAGAAATTAATTTTACTTCGTTGACAGTAGTTTCTCTTTATCTTAAAAGTAAGTACTGAACTTCCAGTCTTAATAGTTATAATAAGAATGATTAGGAAAAAACCAACCCAAACCTCCAGGCTTGAGATTTCTCCAAGTCATAACACTGTTAATGTCACATCCGCCCATATTTGTCTATAATTAAAAATATTTCATATGTTTTTAAACATAGTATTTTATTCTTTATTATATTCTCTTCCTCTTACTGTTTCTCTCTGTCTTCTAGGGAGATCACAATCTCCTTATCCAACGTTTTTACTTGACATTTTTCTTTCTCAGTAACTCATCTTTATAGTTTTTTTAAAAATGTATTTCAGGTAGATATTTTTAACATACGTTGTTTTCTTCTCAAATGCCAGTTTGTAGTGTGGAGGTCAAATTAAAAAACATTTAAATTAATTCATGTTGATAAATGAAGGACAGCAACTGTTTCCCTCACCTGTTTTCTTCGGATGGTATACTGTAATGCAGAATATGTTAACTGTTTCAGCATGTGATTCAAAACAATTGCATTACGTTCCCATCCTGAAACCTGGTTTTTACATTTAAAAAAATTTCCATTAAGTCAACGCCACATTGACTGGATTTAAATCTTCAGAGATGTCTCCTGAAAGACTGTCTTCCAGTGTAGAGCCAGGCTGTCACTGCTGTTTGTGTTATACTTGCCTCTCACTGATTTTCGTGGGACCTCAAGTAATAAGGCACCTGAAGATTTCTGTCCTTAGGGAGCATACCAGCCATTATTACAGGATCATTCTATTTATTTCAGCCTCTTCCAGTGTTTTCTTCTCTGGGTCAAAGTTACCAGCCTGGCCTGCCACAGGGGCCAAGCAGCAGTCACCCTCTCTCCTCAGGAGATGCTGGATACAGGGCAAAGGAAGAGGAAGCCGCCAGTACCGCTGTGACAGAAAGCTATGAGACCAGAAAAAGCCTTGCAATTTTGGTGGTGGCTCTCTTTTCCCATTGCCCTTTTCTTTTTGAAAACTTGTTAATATTTTAAGTTCATTCTCAGCTCTATCCTTGGCTCTTCATGCCTGGAAAAGGAGAGGGAAAATTAAGACCGTTTTGAGCCACCTTCTCTCCAGGCCTGAGAAGAGGCCCAGGGTGGGTATGGATGAAGATGGATGTGCTGGGTATGGATGCAGGTGGGCGTGCTGAAGGAGCAGATCTACTCAGGAGGCTCCCATGCATCAGCTACCCGCTTTCTTCTCCTTACCTACCTGATGCAAGGCTCTCCGTCCCTCCCCAGTGTGTTTAGTGCTCCTCCTCATCTTTCACTTCTCTTACCCAGTCTTCCCGCTCTTTTTTCTGCCTTTTTGTTAGGTGTCGTTTCCATTAATGAGCTATCTGCATTGGCCCCGCACAACTTTCTTCCCTCCTACACTTCTCTCAGTTTACCAGGTCCATGTCAGCTTTTCTGTAGGTTTTCCACCCCAATATATGTTTCATTCCAAGCTAAAACTGGGCCCAATGACGGATTCGTGGGTTTTTCTTACAGTGTCGGGCATCGCTCACATTTCTGAGAGGCTGAGCGGCAAGAAGGCGTACCCCAGGGGATCATAGGATCATAGAATGGTTTGGATTGGAAGGCACCTTTAAAGGTCATCTAGTCCAACCCCCCCTGCCATGGGCAGGGACATCTTCAAGTAGGTCAGGTTGCTCAGAGCCCCGTCCAATGTGACCTCAAACGTTTCCAGGGATGGTGCATCTACTACCTCTCTGGGCAACCTGTTCCAGTGTTTCACCACCCTCATTGTAAAAAATTTCTTCCTTGTATCTAGTCTGAATCTACCCTCTTTTAGTTTAAAAACATTCTCCCTTGTCCAATCACTACTGGCCCTACTAATGCCCTGCTTAACCACGGTAGCCTTGAACCAGGGCACATTCAGGCACTGAGGGATTTCTTGGAACATCTAGTCACCAAATTAATTTCCACAGTGTATGTCAGGAGAGAAATCTTCCAGAAGAGTTTGTGTTTTGTTCAGAGTCATTACTTTTTTTCTAGGAACCACAAAAAACAGCTTTGTTTACACATTTCAGTTTGCTGCTCCAGAGTGTGAAGTGACAAGTTAGCCGATGAGACTGGAGAAGGAATTCGTAAACCTTTGGCAAAGCAAATCTTTTCCTGCCTTTCCCTGTCTAATTTCAGTTTAGAATGGAATATCTTAACAATTTTTGCATACTTAAACAACAAACCTCAACCAGGTAACAGATGAATGATTTTTTTTTGTTGAAAAATTATTGGCAAAATTGGAAATTCATGAAAGTAGGGAATGTCATAGAAAATTTTGAGCAATACAAGTGCTGAAACTTCTGTCGTGGTTTAACCCCAGCCAGAAACTAAGCCCCACACAGCCGCTCCCTCAATCCCCCCCGGTGGGATGGGGAAGAGAATCGAAAGAGTAAAAGTGAGAAAACTCGTGGGTTCAGATAAAGACAGTTTAATAGGGAAAGCAAAAGCCACGCACACAAGCAAAGCAAAACAAGGAATTCGTTCACTACTTCTCGTCAGCAGGCAGGTGTTCAGCCATCTCCAGGAAAGCAGGGCTCCATCATGCTTGCTGGTTACTTGGGAAGACAAAATGCCATCACTCCAAACGTCTCCCCCTTCTTCCTTCTTCCCCCAGCTTTGACGTCATATGGTCATATGAGCATGATGTCATATGTATGGAATATCCCTTTGGTCAGTTGGGGTCAGCTGTCTCAGCTGTGTCCCCTCCCAGCTTCTTGTGCACCTGGCAGAGCATGGGAAGCTGAAAAGTCCTTGACTAAGTAAGCACTGCTTAGCAACAACTAAAACATCAGTGTGTTATCAACATTCTTCTCATACTAAATCCAAAACACAGCACTACAGCAGCTGCTAGGAAGAAAATTAACCCTATCCCAGCCAAAACCAGGACAACTTCCCATCCTTCTGTAAATAGCTTCAAGTTTTTGCTTGTAGCAGTGTCTCTAGAAATAATGAGAAATAGCATAGAAGATTAATGACAGTGCCATTATCATAATGCTGATTATAATTGGATACACATTATAATAGCTTCACACCGTGATTGGCTGTTCGGATTAGGATTATTGAGGTTTAGAGTTTTTGAATTTTACAGAGGTTTACCATGGTAGTTTCTGTGACAGATTTTTTTATAGCTTTACCAAGATTTAACAGGAAGAAGTGAAACAAAAAATGTTCTTCCTTTATGCAGACTGCTGTTATTTGATATTCTGTTTATACACTTATCATAGTGTCAGAGTAATAGACCAAGAAAAAAAAACTTTTCTATCTTACATTTTAAAGACATTTGTAAAATTACTGCATGCCAAATCCCTCTTAATAACACTATGTACAAGGCGTAACAAGACTATTACAAGGCCACTGTTAATGAATAGTCCACCTTCCAGCTCCTTTGAACTTGCTTTTAACATGTGGATATGTATATAAATTGGTACTAGAAGAATCTTTCCTGTTTTCTAAGAATTGCTGGAGAGAGAGAGGGAATGAGAGAGACAAACAGCCAGGAGAACAGACAGGTGGCTCTAATACTGCACAGTTTGTGTTTGATAGTCACATACCCTTCAGCACGGATCTGGGATATAATTTTTTAATGTATTCAGTATAATACAGAGTAGATGCTGTTAATACACATGGAAATGTTTTTTATGTCCTTTCTTTAACTGTTTTCTTGCAGAATTTTAATTTAGTTATTAATAAATCCCGAGTTCTTTAGAAACCAGTATATTTTCAGCTACCATTAATCTCTACCAGTTTGTCTTCAGATTCCTGTGTTTTTCAAGGGAAGTCCAAAAACCCAGCATAAAGTTTAACAGCCTCACTGAAAAGCTAGTACTGTACAATACAGTTAATTCTTATATAGAGACATCTCCACCAAAGTGATACTTCATATGAAAAAGTGTAATAAACTGGTAATTTTTTAGTGAGAAGAAACCATGTTTCTCATGGTTTCTCATGGCAAAAACACTTCTAAATGAAAATACAGTCCTTCACAGAGTTTTTGTTGTTAATAGTTTGTTGTAATTTAGAGGAATATAGGGAGTGCATATGGGGAGCAAAGACAATTTTAATCATTTGCTAAAAACACTGTATTACTAGGTTATGCCTCCTGAATAATTATGCCCAGAATCTACCACACTCAGAACATCTTGCAGTCTCTTTTGTAAATGTACTCAGTCGTATTTTAAAAATAATGAGCATGTTTTGCCTGCTTATGTTTTTTATCTTTCTTGCTTACACCATTCACCCATGCACTGTTCCATTTTCACTTCATTTTGCATGAGTATCGGGCAAAAGTATTCCCGACAGGGTGCATTACAAAATAGCACAGGCTCTTTTCTCTTTCTTTTCTGGATGTCTGCTCCATATACTCCTAGGATAGTACTGTACTCCCTTTTTCTTTTTTTTTTTGCTTCATCGTCTTGTTGGCACCTCCTAATCTTCTGGGCTGGATTTCATAATGTCTAATCTGAGTCACCTAAAAGGTGAGCATCCAGTCTAAAACAGTTGTTGAAGTGGAGAGAAAAAGACAGGCAGAGGCCTGAGGATCATTGCCTTTGTTCTTGCATCTCTCTTCCCTTTTCACAAGGCCATGCGACACCAGCTATGCTGGAATTAAGTGTCAGTCCACTGAAAACACGATTACTGTCAGATTTTGAAGTAGCACACTACTGCTCTAATAAAATGAATTCTTCTGTCTATACAGTTTCCCTCCAAAATTAGTCTTGGGATGAAGTGGTGGATTTAACCTAAAATGACAGCTTGCAAAGAGCTACATGGGAGGATCGAATACTGATACCTCAACAAAAGTGAGATAGCAGACTTCTTACTATGAGAGCTGTGAAGAAATACCAGAAAGAAGTTGTATTAGTAAAGTGGAAAGCTTACTTAGAACCCTTCTTGGTATGCACTTATTAAGAAGAATCTACATCTAGAACTCTGCAACGGTTTTCACATTTTTCAAATTTTTCAGTCTTAGTGATACCTCATGTTGCAGAAACGTTGATGAAGTAAAATTTTTCCTAATGCTTTATATAGTATTACCAACCTTGAATATAGTTTAAGATATCTTTTAAACTTAAATAGTTGCTAGAGTGTTTAAGATAAAGTTCTACCAACTGACAATCTTCTTTTTTCACTTTTGGAGAGCTCGTTCTTGTCTTTATGAGCCTGGCAGCTTGCTTAAACATTGCCAGATGATTAACTAACTTCCCAATTAAAATTTGACAGTTAAATGCTGATACTACATTGATAACCAGGTATAACGTGAAATGACCTCGCAGTTTTTATACATAAAACACCTTTCTTTGTACCTGATGATGGCATTATGAAGTATTGCTACTAAAAGCTGGAATATTTTAGAATTTGGGGGGAAGTAAGAGTTTTTATCTTAAAATTTGAAACATTTATTAGATGTAGCAAGAATTTCCTGTTGAATAATCCCCAACCATAAACATTCTTTGTAATATTTGAGGTGTGAAGACTTCACAAACTTTATGATACACACCAACAGGAATTACAGAGGGCAAAGTTGAAAGCAGTGCCTACTTTTGTGTTGTGGGATGTAGTATTACAGATAAAAACTGTAAGTACTGTAAGATTTGAATATAGAATATCATTCTTTTGGGCGATATGATGTACAGTTTATCTAAAAGTTGTACACGTACAAACGACTACATCTTAAATATCAGTTAGCCTTAGAGAAGCTCGTGATAAGGTAACTTTAGAAATCAGTAGAATTCTAATTTTTAGCTGCTTTTCTTGTCATTATATTTGTTATCAGTTTTACAACTTAAAAGGGTAATCTTATTTCTTGCATAGCAACCAAAAGAAGTCCTATTTATCTTGTAGTAGCAAGAGATAATTATGTGCTGGTATTTCCCTTTAACCTGGGAAATGCTGTTATTCCCAGATTAAAATGGTCTCTTATCTATACTATTCTAAATTTCCACAGGTTTGCAAATACTTGAAGACAAGCACACAGTTTAAAGAAACCGTAGCTAGGTTTCTTGAATCTTTTATGCTCAGGCAATGGCAGGAGATCAAGACACCAAAGCTTCATGACTAATGCCTGTCAAACGAGCTATGAGAACTGATGGTGACTCTGTAACCGTAGCCATCTGCACTTGTGAAGTAAAATACAGGAGCTTAAACCAGGGGCACTCAACCTTTCTAACTGGGTGGACAATGCTTATTATAGGGACCTATTGACTGCTGTCAAGAAGCACCCATTAGGTGAACAACATCAGTAGAAACTGGGATAGAAGAAGGCTGAAGCGCTGGAGACGTCTTGATGGCCATAAAACATGGTAAATTTTTTGATGAGCCAAGTGTTTGCTTAAATCCCCGTGGAGCAGGTGGTGTCAATTTTAGCTTTTAAGTTTGATACCTGAGTAAATTAATTTCTTCTGACTTCCCAGCAGTTTGCAGGTGCCAGCTTCTACTACCAGACTTCTTTACTTGGTGTCTTTTGCTGTTCACTCAAATAAACAGTGAATAGAGTCATGCAAACCTTAGTCTTACTTGCATAGGTAAAATGTGATGGCATGAGTTTCAGCGTGTGCTGTGTGAGGCCGCTGGGATCTTGACCTGCTGGGCTTTCCTGCCAGTTCTGATCTCATGGTTACCATTTCTTCACTGCTATTGCTACAGGGTCACCTGGATTAAAGCTAATGTGAGCACTCCTGTCCGGATTGTAAGTACAGCTGTGTACACTGTGTACAAATGCTCTGTTCCCGGACGTGGGTCATCAGCTTGTCTTTCATAGTACTGTGGTGGGGAGAATCGTGTTAGTACATGGATAGTTGGTATTCATAGGATGTGATCATAAACTGTTCTCCAGTTTCTGCATCAGAAATGGTTTATTTAACTTCTATGCAAGTTTAGAATTTTTCTGTTGTAACTGACCTTTGCCATGTGCAATTAAAAAGCTGTGCCTGTACTGGGGATTGTTTTTTGGTTTTTTTTTCTTTTAATTTATTTTCAAAGTCCTAATTCCTTTTATGCTTAGAAAAAAGAACTGGTATGTTTTATGTGCTAGTGATCTTTTTTATTGTAATTATTTTCATTTTAGACCATGTCCTTAACATTTATTATTCAATATTGCTGTTTCACGGAAATGTAAGAACACTCGTACTTTGAATAATCAGCTACTCAGTCATCACTCATGTTACACACACTGAAAGAACTTGATTCACTTGACTCTGCTTTTTTTTCTTAATCCATTTGAGCCCTTGGGTGAAGCTAGAACCTCCATAAAGATAGGTTGCATGTCTTTAGAAAGAAGAATATTTAAGTTCTGTTTGGACTTCTTTTTTTAGAGAGAAAAATGTAAATATAACTATGGAAATAGAACCACAAATTTGTTTGCTTAAAAGGCCAAAGCGTTGGGTGTTTTGGATCATCTAGAGTGTCTGCCCAGGTGACGGAGAGTATTCCCAGGAGACGTGTTTGAGACTTGTTTGAGTTTAAAAACTAACAAAGATGAAGATGAATGCTGTACTGATACAGAAAAATACAGAAACAAACCTATAAAGGAAAGTTCTGGACACTGACGTTGGTGTAAATGCACATAGTACTTGTTTGTGCTTTGCTACCAGTGGATGAGCAGGCAAATTACTGTAAAGTGTGATATGGAACTGAGGGACACATGGAGAAATATAAAATAGTGGAGATCATTCAGCATGACTTTTGTGGAGGGAAGTTATGTCACTGTCTGCTAAAAGTCTTCTGAAAGAAGTAAAGGAACATATGAACCAAGGTGCATCTAGTTAATATAGTCTGCCTGGATTTCCAAAAATCTTTCAGCAAAATTCCTTACCAAGTCTTTGATAAGAAATTAAGTTTCCGTGGAATAAGAGGGAAGATCTTTTCGTGGTTCTATGTCTAAAGATAGGAAGGAAAGAATAATAATGAAATTAAAGAATAAAAATGCTCAATATTTGCAACAGTAGAATAGTGGAATTCCACAGCTACTTATCCCAATATAGTGAGGTGCCAAAGTTTTTCAATGAAACGGAACTATTCAGGGTGGTACATTCAGAAGTGAACTCAGGTTTTAAGATACTGATAAGTAGGTGATAAAACAGCAGATGAAATCCAGTAATGATAAATCCAAAGACAGGTGTGCTGGGGAAAACCAGTCTTACCTATTCATACATAGGGACTGTCTCTAAACCGACTGTTAAAACTGTGAAAATGCATTTTCAAGCTTGGTGGTTCTATAAAACATTGGAGAGGGATGACAAACTTGATCATAAGTATGGAGCGGTGTCTGGGCAACATCTAACTCGACTAAGGCTTCAGTAAGAAAAAAGAAGTAACTAAAGGTGGATAAGGTAAAAGCATATAAAATCATGCTGGAGTTGAGTAGAAAAATGATCATTCGCTTTTTCTCATAAGCATCGTGGATCATTAAATCAAATTATCAGGTAGCAGGTACAAAATGAGGAAAAGGAAATATTTTTCATGCAGTGCATGATGAATTCACGGATTTCATTTCCATAAGAAGTTCTGGAGTCCAAAAATACACAGAGGATCAAAGAGTGACTGAATTCGTGGAAGAAGATTCCCACAAGGAGTGTCAAACCCTAAGATACAAATCTAGTTTACAAAGTCCTGAAATCACACATTTCTGGGAATTGGGAGCAGATGTTGTAGAAGTCTTACTGTGGGATTGTTCTGCATTTAGTAGGTTTGTAATGATGGTTATATTCATTATACTGTTTCAGAGACAGGATACCTTGAAGGATCTTTGTTCTGGCCCAGTACTCCTGGTCATACAATCTTACAGCCTCATGTAGCTGCTTGTATTCCATGCTTTTAAAATGTGATAACCCTTGGGTACCGGATCAGACCCAGTGTCCACCTGCCCCAATCTCTTGTGTCAAACAAAGCCCAGCAGGGAATGCTTAGAAAAGAGTTTAAGGTCTGCACCAGCACAGAGTTATGCTTCCACTCCTATACACTCTAATGCCTGCAATCTGTGGCTGGAGATTTTCTGAACAGGAGCTTTTATCTTTTTTTTAAATAGCTACTGTTGAGTTTTCTCAATCTAAATGCATCTAATTGTTTTTGAACTTACAGTTTTGGCATCTATAACCTCCTGTTGCAATAAATTTCAACATTGCCCAGATGGTGTGAGAAGCATCTTCTTTTTCTTGTTGTGGGTGAATGACCTGATAATCCTGTTTGATATCCCTCTACTACAGGTACTGCAGTGCATAGTTCTTCAGGCACATTGCTTCCTATTCACCATCTCTATAATGGTATCGATTTTACATTTTTCTTTTCCAGTTAAGTGTCTTTATTTATCTGATCTCCTCTCAAACAGAAGCTGATCCATACCTTTGCTTATCTTTGCCATCTCCATCTTTGCTGTACATTCCTTAGTTCTTCTATACTTGCAGAGGCACTTAAGACACATCTTAGATGGGTTAATATTAGACAAGTTTTTGCAACGCTAGTAATGAATAAAGAGAGGTCTCACAATGCGTCTTGTATCACTTGCAGGCAGGCCCATGGACTTCACTAGGAGCTCTTCCAGGGCAAAGTAACCAAGTGATGCAAATTAAGCAATGTAAAAATGCAGAGAGGTCTTTCACTACTCTGGGCAGAGATAAACTGATACATATACAGCACTGTCATCATGCCGAGCGTTGCATCAACAACAACAGGGAGGAATGCAGGAGTAGAATACAAATAGCTTAACTGTCTTCATGAAAACAAATATTTGGAAATAACTTTTTGTTTCAATTTTTGCAGTTACATCTGGTAATATAATTATCATGATTTGAAATGTAAAATGCGCATACAGGTCGGTGGAGATAAGGGTCCAAGGAGTGTTCTCTTCTGTCTTCATATGGCAGTGTACTGGCCAGCCATGGTTTCAGATTTTAGCAAGGTACAAGTATAGCTTTTTTTTCGGTCCCATAGGCAAAAAGGCAATGGCTTCCAGTGCAGCTGAAGAAGAAGCTCTTCTGCCCTTCCTGTACCTGAATAGTGGTGTCATGGGGAAGGTTACTGAGATCCCTTCTTCTCCAGTCCACGGCAGAGAAACTCCTGCTTGTTGAAGCAAATCATAGTAGACCTGAGATCATAAATCCAGCGTTTTTCAATCTTGTGTTATACCCTCTATTAGGTCTTACATCATACCTGAGCTGGGATTAATCTCGGCCAGCCTGAAGGATAATTATGTTCTTATATTTTCAGTTCTCGTCTGCATTGTTAGCTGTACTTATCTTTATGCAAAAGTATTATTCTTTCTTCATGTTTTTGTGCCTTCAGAACAGTGTCTATCAGGAAAAAAACTCTCTTCCTTTATGCTTTGCAGCATCCTTTGCACTCTAAATTGCCTTCTTCAAATCCATTACAAGATTGTAAAATCCTTCATTGCAACATTAATCCTTTCATGGTTTCTTTTTTCTGATTTATACTTCTTTACATTTTTGTATTTTCTTAGATCGTAGGTTTTGGGATCTAACAATATAGTCAAAAGTTATAAATCAGAGTCCCATAATTATGAAATTGTACTCAAAACAACTTTAATGTTTGTAGTAGGTCCTTTTTATACATGCTTCTTAATATTTTTGGGGTTTTTTTCCTTATAATAGGAGTGGTTCTTTTTTCAGATGAAAGTTGAGTCTTGAATAATTATGTTTAAATGGATATCTAAGGAAAATGCTAAATAATGTAAGACTTCTGATGACACTGTATAAGCTTAAACTACTGATGATATTTCATGATCTGTTTGAAGTATATTTTACATTTGCACTCTGCAAATTTGCTGTATTTATGTAACAGAATAAAAACAGTGGATACGAGTGGAAGTTTAAGGTTTGCAGACAAGACTCTTAATCATGAGTATCCAAATTAAAAAGATCTTAAGAATTCAGATAATGTAAAGATATTCAGTCACCTGAACAATGAAAAAGAGAAAGACTGAACTTCCTCTGTTAGGCCATTGGCTCCAGAGCAGGTTTCCTGACTCACTTAAAACGTTGCTTGTGTGTTTTGGCCCTCAAATGCTGGAATGCTTTCTCTCTTTATTTTTATCCTTTGAGGAGGAAAGACATATATGGTATATAAGGCATAGTTGAAAAAAGTAGACATTTTGATCTGTTAAGGAAAGGGTTAAAGATCTGTTGGCAGCAAAGGTGGGTTGTTTTCTTAAAGGCACCTTTTTCCATATGTGTACTTTTACAGTAATAAATAAATTAATTTTTGATACTGTAAAGGGAAGTAGTCAAGATAAGATTTAAAACTTAAAATCAGTTATTTTGTGGCACACCATCATCAATTTATTTTCAACAAATTACTACGAGTATTTTTATGAAGGTATAGCTTACTTGCTGCAAATGTACTCTAATTATATGCTAGGCTAAATTTGGGATTTTTGCATAAATAGTACTACTTAGAAAATTTAAATATTACTGTAAAATTAAACTTCTTTTTTCTTTTACATTTGATTTACTGCATTTACTCAAACTGACTAGGTACGTTAAATATATACGTAAACGGTATTTTTTTAATGTGTGCGGTTTAAGCAAAAAGCTGGAATGATTCCCAATCCATGTATCCTCTTTGGTAAATGTGTACAAATATTATTTTTTAAAGCATAAACTACAACCCTGAAAAAAAAAGATGGTTTCTTTGGTTTTTCAAAAGATTTCAAACCTAATATTATATAAGTGTTATTGCTTTAAATAATGTTATCTGCGAAAGGTGAACAAGTAAAATACAGGAAATCTAGTGTCAAGACTGATACCCCACTTTATAGCTTTGTGATACTCTATTCAATTATGTGAAAACAAACTTTTTCTCAGAGATTGTACTGATGTTTCAGGAATTTAGACTGCATTCTTTAAGAAGCAATTATGGTGAAAGTATCAATCCATTGCACTGGTCCATCCCTTGCTGACCCTTCTACTTATTTTTACCTCAGACTCAATTTGACCTGAACAACACAAAACAGATTTTATAACATGATTAAGAGGAAATGACATTGGGGGAGGATTATATTACCTGGAGTGGTACCAAGGTAAATAAACACACTTCTGATTTTTTTTTCCTTTTTTTCTCCCATTAGCTTTCACTGCTTCATGATTTGTGTCTTACAAAGTTTAAAAAAAAAAAAACAACACGCACAAAAAAACCCCTCACAAGAACAACAAAAAAAGCCTGTAACTGCAAGTTCAGTTACTTTCATTGTGTACTACAATAACGGTAGTTATTGGTTACGGTTAATGCTCTTAGGCAGTAGACAGTGATCTGCCAACATCTCTGTTGGTTTGATGTAAGGCTGAGAACACAACTGTTGCTTCGAGTAAGTGGAGGGAAGTTAAAAACTTCCCTTTCATAATTTCAATCATTGTGAACTCTAAGGAAGGAATTTAACCTCTAAAAAACCCCTTGTTTGGATTGGCTATATAAAAATAAATTAAACACTGGCTTTCTTGAATTGGTTAAAGTTGTTGCAGCTTTTCCTTTTTCCCGACTGCAAAGAAACTTACTTGTTGAAATGGACTATTGGACTTTGTGCTCTGGATTTCAAGCTGTCACGCTTTGCAAAATGGTGCATCACAATGCAGGGCCAAGATGATATCTCGATGGCTGGTCTGATAAGGTTGGGATGGCTTCCACATACAAGATGTGGAAGCCCACTAGAGGGCTCACAAAGTGTTTGAAGACACTGAGTTTTCCTGTACCGCCTGTTCTTTCCTGCAGGACCTGACAGTGGCCCTGGAAAGCACCTGCTAGCATCTGGAATATAAGCATAGTGGGTATAAGTAGAGAGCTCTCAAATTGTTTTAAGGACTACTGTCGTCTACAAATTCCCAATATTTTAGTGTATGTACCAAGCCTCTCCAGTATCCTTATACAAATGGCGCTCCCTAAGAGCCAGATTCTGCACATACTTGTGCATATGTGCATTTTCATTTGCCAGGAGCAGTTCAGTTTTCTACTCTGCCTCCCAGCACATGATTGAAAATTCAATAAAGATTGGATTCAGCTTCAGAATAAACACCTCAACACAAGTATGTACTCCCAAGTGTGAACTAGGGGTCCAGGCTGCCCATATAGACAACATAGTTTTAGGTAAAACAGTCATGTGGCCAGGAACACTATTCAGTCCACATTAAAGTTAACGCATTTTGTGTGATTCAGTTGGCTGTAATGGTCCCATTTGGGATGCCCAGCTGGTTTACAGATGCTACTTCAGAAGGTTACAGGCGTCCTATCTGCCAGCCCCATTGGAGTGGGTTGGATGTGCTATAAAACCTCGTATGGCGCAAAGGCTCCTGTGCAGGCAGCTAAATTACTCAGGTCAGCTGAGTAATTCTCGTCCTAGGCTAAGTTACAAATTTCTAGACCATTATGGTTAGCAGAGTATCTATGTCAGTATGCATACAGTTTTTGACTAAAGCCAAAGCAATTTCTAATAATTGATTTCTGCCCCCCTATTGCTTTCCACAGAGAATAAATGATACGTGTGCTTAATTTATGTTTGGTATAATTCAGTCTTTGTGTGTTACCAAAGCTGGCAGGGTGAGAGGACTGGAGCTCCTTATCCTGCCTGTGCTGGGCCATCTTCCCCACAGGACCAGGATGAAGATTAGCAGTTCTTTGGAGAAGACTTCCTATTTCATTCACGATGGCTATCCATAATACAAGTGCAGTAGGCTCGTCAGGACTGACAATATCCTAGTACCCTTGCATTGTATATCAGCATAGTTTGACTCTGTTGACAAAGAGTGAGTTTCTTTTTTAACCAGGAAAATCCTATATATCCTTTGAATAACATTATTTTAAAACCAGTAGTACCAGAGTAAGTCAAGGTCATCAATAATCCTCTGCTTCTATCTGAAAAATTAAATGTGAGTGTTTGAAAAAGCTGTTGATAGGCATCTAAATCTAGAGTGAGGTATATATAGCATCTCATACGGAAGGGTGCTACAATATGAATATCAAAGTGAGACACAATGAGCCATCATTAGTTTTTTCGACTGATATTAATGATACTATTTTCATTTTTAAAGCTTTTTTTTTACAAGTGGCTGCTGTGTACTTAGGAGGCAACACAGCCTATTTTCTTAAATATCTTCTCAACCATTTCCACTCGAGGAAGAAAAGGATTTCGAGCCCTGAAAACACATTTGGAAGCACAGAGCTCAAACTAGAATGAAGCCAGGGTAATCCTCTGTCCTTCATTATGCAGCAGGTCAGATTAGAGGATCACAGAGATCTTTATGGCTTTATAATCTATGATTAACATATTAATTTTTAACTGTGTTCTTTGTTCCAGTTCTTTGCAATAATACATACAAGCATGTCTTTCTTTGGAGCAGGTGGAGCCGAAGCAAGGGGTTAAAATTAGGCAGATGTTGAAGTGCTTTGCAGGCTGGAGCTTGAGTCCTGACAGCCTGAGTTCTTTTTGTCTTTCAGAATGTTTGCGGTGAAATGTCTTCTTTGGACATGGTGGTCTTCATGCCTTCCACTTTATTTTAAAAAAAAAGCGTGCACTGTGATCAGGTGGATGATCTG
>NW_009198419.1:14365-37375 GCF_000690835.1 Fulmarus glacialis | reverse complement strand
CGGGTGACGGATGCTGAAACGGCCGGGGTAAATATATCTCCCAGCTATGGGTTTGGCTTTTTTTTTCTCTCTTAATGAGTTTTTTTTAAGGTGGCTTTCAGGGTTTTATGCTGGATGGGGGATTTTTATTACTGCTAAGATGACACATCTTGCTTGTGCAGTTATTATTGGTTTTATTCCCTAATTTAAGGGTTCTTGGTTTGATAATGCTCTATTAACATCACTTATTAGACTTAGGACTGAAGAGATTTAATTTGGAGGCTGGATGGCAGGTGGCGTAAGAAAGCTTCCAGTGCTGGGACACTGATTTAAATCTGTGCAGGGTGGAAAGTGAGTCTGGTTACTAACCTGTCTGCTTTAGGACATGGCCAGCGTGTATCTGCTTAGAGGCCACTTTTTCCCCACTGGTGGACTGTTTAGAAAAGGCTGTAATGGGATGAATTCACAGGAATTCAGCTGTTTTTACAGTGGGGTAAGACTGCCTGATGGGCAAGGTGCTTCCACTTGCCTTTTGTCCACTGTGGTTTATAAGCTATGAGTTCATCTTTAGGATGAACTTCTTGGGAGCTGCATTTTTGAGGAGCCAAATGGTAATTGGGGGTCTTTGTTAGCAGTGGTGGTATAGAGTTAATTACAAGGTATGCTGAGCTACGTCTTGTGGATGACCTGGACACTGCTGAGTTATCTTACACAATAATCAACTTCTTCCTGAAGTGTGGGCCTTTAACTTACTTTTAATTATAACCTTTTCTGGCAAAGTCAGTGTTTTATTCACACATTCTTTTTTATGTATATTTTCCCCCCATTTGTAGGAACGCAGTAAAATATTTGTTATGGTAGAATCAGTTTATAGTGAGGGTCTGCTGAATTTGTTCCCTTGCACCTTCCATCAGTTTTGGCTCCCGTGTATATAGTAAATAGTTCAGAATTCAACAAGAGTGAGAGAATATCAAGTTTCTTGAGTTTTGTATTGTTAGCGTATAATATGACAAAGAATGTCGTTCAAAAAATTAGCCGATAAATAGAATTCTAAGTTCATCTCACTGATGATCTAATCAAAACGAGTCCCCCTTCTCTGAACCAAACTACCTTTCTACTTTCTCCTAGAAGATCCTTTAGGTGTTATGGTAGCTGCTTTTCTAAGAGGCACAATATAAATTGTTCAGACTTTTCTGTAAAATAGTCTTTGAAGAGACAAAAAAGAAAAAAATAGGTCGAAGGTAGGTGAATGACTGGTCTATATTAGACCATTCCTCTCGCAGAAAATTTATGACTTGGTCAAAATTCACTTGGTTTCATTTAGGAGGCTGGCGAGCTATAGCCTTAGGAATTGGTTGTGAATTGGTATCTGTCCCTTTTGCAGAAGGGAAAAAGTGTGTTGTCATCTAGTTGGGCGTATTTCTGTAGGCTGATTAAATGAACCAGTAGTTAAACTGTTATATTAACACTTCCTATATTAATGAAGAATCTCTTGTAGTAAATTTGTTCTGAGTTTAGAAGGATTACTCATGAAATAATTTTTCTTTTTTTTTTTTAATTTATTTTATTTTATTCTTTGTGACAGTTGCTTGGTTAAGTAAGGTCTCCTGAGGATAATATTCTCTAATCTCCAAAGATGACAGCTGTTGCAGGTAATCCAAAATTAGTATTCAATATGTTCATTTTGCTATCTTTTAGCTAACAGACAAAATCACCTGATGTTATTGATTGTTATTTATATGAATTTAATGTATGCAGAAAAGAGTTTGTGGGGTCTGTTATTGTACTTCAGATTTGAAGAAAAAGTTCTTTTACTAGATGACTTTTTGTTTCTTAGATAAAAACTAAAACAAAAGCAGGTTTGTCAAGAAAATTACTTGGTTTTCAATATTTTGAAAATATGCTTCATATTCACCTGATGTTATTGATTGTTATTTATATGAATTTAATGTATGCAGAAAAGAGTTTGTGGGGTCTGTTATTGTACTTCAGATTTGAAGAAAAAGTTCTTTTACTAGATGACTTTTTGTTTCTTAGATAAAAACTAAAACAAAAGCAGGTTTGTCAAGAAAATTACTTGGTTTTCAATATTTTGAAAATATGCTTCATATTTTAAGATACTTTCTTTCCTGCTGTTTTTTTTAACAGTGGACATTTAGGAAGACATATGTCCCCATTTTGTGCCATTTGTAATGAGGATATCTTTTTCCATATCATACATTTTTGCTTCCATAAGCAGATTATCAGATCTGCTATGCTTGGACCAAATTCTCTTATTTTGCGGGGCCGGGGGGGAGTAAGACATTTCTTCTTATGCTTTTCTGACCTGGCTCTGAAATATTGATACATGCTTGGCATGCTGTGGTATGTATTAATTATTCTTTTAAACCCTGGGGATTGGATTCTAGAACACAATCTGTAATTCACACAGATGCATATGAGGATGTAAAGAGGCAAATTCCTGCCAAAGATTCACTTACGTAACCCAAGCTTTTGGGGAGTATTTGCTTCAGCTTTTTCAGATCTGAAGAATGTCTTGTGTTCGCAAAAGCTTTTGTCCTCTGTGTTCAAGCCTGGACGTTCAGCAGATCCTCTGGTTCTGCATAGAACAGAGATCTGGGTGCATGAAATGTAGCTTTTTGCTAATGACCCTATTTCCATCTTCAGACGACCTTTACTTACTGAGATTAATGTTGCTTCTCACATGTAAATGCTTTCTATTAAAAATGATCTAATGTTGTGCTCACCTTGGAATTGGCTGGAGTGCTGTCTTCATTGTAACAGCAGCGTTAATATCAGGGCAGATGCAATAATGCTTTTCACTGCTTAACATGTATCTGCAGAAAAGAAAATAATTTCAAGTGTTTCTCTGGAGAGGCACCACTTTTGAGACACTGGATTGTGATACATTTTTTTCTCTATTAATCAACACAGGCAATGGTAGTGTTGCATATCTCTCGTACACCGTATCAGAGATGACAACTTACAGTATACCTGTGTATATATGACCTACTAATATAGGAAATATGTTGTTAAGCCTTGCTAAGTATTTTTACATGGCATATACAATATTAGATGCTATAATCTTATCAGTGGGCCTGTCAGGCTGTGTGTTTCTCTAGATGCTTTTGGTTTGTGTTTAATTTTGGTTGTTCTCAATCAGCAAATGAAATACAATATCCTTTAAAACTGGAATTAGCATGTTGTATTCTCTAGTCTGCCTTCACCTTGCTTTTCTCTTCAGTGCTAGAGGAGGTACTGGTTTCCATTGAAAATGAGCTGCAGGCAGTGGAGATGCAGATTCAGGAGCTTGTGGATAAACAGCAGGAACTCATTCAAAAGAAGATGAGGGTAAAGAGCCTGATAAAGCAGTCCTCAGGAGACTTGGAGGCAGGTGGAAGTAGAGACACCGAAACCTCAGCCGAGGCATGGAAGAAAAAAGGTTTGCAGAGTCAAATTCAAATATTCTAACACATCATTTAAATATTCTAACACAGAAGTAAACTAATTCAGTAGGGGAAAAGTGTGTTCATGCAGAGTTTTGTTTGGATAATGATATTGTCCTATTTCATTTTGTTCAGCTGGGTGACCTGCCATCTTAGTTATATAGGGTAATGTTTGTACTTAACTCCCTGGATATTCCTAAATACTAATCTGAGTTCTTCTGGGCAGAATTATCACAAGAATGGCCTGTTATAACTACTTTTATTCTTTTCTTGTTGCAAAGTGACCACTTGATTTGATTTGATAAATCCAGAGTAAATCTGGATATATTGCAATGCCTATATTCCCTGTTTATTTATGTTCTAAAAATAATTACTCTGGATCTTTTCAGGATTTGATAATAAAAGTCTTGCACTCTCAAAGTTACTTCTTGCTGTGTTGTGTTTCTTCTTGCTTGAGTGAGTAGGACGTTGGTTGTGTCTGCCATGGGTTATGTAGTCTCACTGTCTTACCAAATTATGCAAATAAGATGGATGCTGACTGCCAAAAATAACATAGAATACATTAGTATGGTAGAGTTAGTCCAAGTGGTGAGTGCCCCATGGTGGTGTGAGGGCTGCTGTTCTTTTGGAAGTGCTGTTTTTGAAGTTAAGCAGTAACTGAAGTCCTGGATAGCTGGTGGGTCTTGACCATGTTATGCCTAGCCAAATTCAATTCCGATGTCTTTACTATTTTTTTTTTCCCCTCCTCTTTTACTTCACTTGCAATTTTGAAATGCATTGTTAGTTTCTGCTTGTATCTATTGTATGTATTCTTGGTTTTGGCTTTTTAAAAAATGAAATTAATTTTGTAGTCTAATCTGTATTTGTCTGTGTTTGAGAAAAGTTTTATGCATATGTAAGAATACTGATACTTTATAACTGCAAGTTGATGCTATTGAACAAATCAATTTGTTTTGTGTGACTTTGTGCCTAATTCTCTCCTCCTATGCTTTGAAAACTAACATCTTTGCAATCAGATGTGGTATACATGTTGAATAAGTACAGTAGCTAAATTTGGTCCCAGTACAAAGCTCACTGAAGTCAGTGGGAGTCTTTTCTTGGTTTCAGAGAGCCTTGGATCTTGGCTGTGATCTCTGTAAATTAGGAAGCAATGTTACCTCAAGTCCCAAAGTTAATTCTTGCATTGCATGTGGTGTACCCTGGAGTTCCCACAGTTTTTCTGCATTTTAATTTTAATAATACAAAAATGGTTAATATGCTTCCTGATGCATCTGAAATTTAAGTTTTTACAGCATTACCTCTTTAAATGATGTAGTCTTTAGCTCTTTATTGAAGAAGACAAAAAACTAAAAAAAAGCATGTTGGGGTGATTATTTTGGGGAAGATAAAACTCCCCCCCCCCCCCTTTTTTTTTTTTTAATAAATGCTTATTATCTCTGGAATATATGGAAAAAATGGTAGCCCTGCCTTCATTATACTGTTTGTAATAATTGCATTTGTAGGAGGGAAGCATTTGGGCAACTCAGTAGTGAGACTGTTGTAGGGCTCAGTGTCTGGTTTTATTTATTTTCAGGGTGGGCTCTCATTTCCATTTAATTTTGGACTAATCAGTTAACTTGATCATTAGCACTTTGAAGTTCTTCATCTGCCTGTGAGTTTTTAGCATTAGTTCACATTTATGGGCAATGAGAGCCTTTAGTCTGGAGGTGGATTGTGTTTACATTTCATAAGGTTTTCAAAGGTCCACCTTAGCAATTAGTTTATAGAGAGTCAGGTTGTGTATAGCTTTTTGTGTCTTATTGAATCTTAGAACACTTTACCAGATCTAAAATTGTGTTGCTTCCAGATTTAGTTATTGTATATGTAAATTTCCCTTCCTTCTTATATTTTAACAAACTTCGTTATGAAACGTGTTTGGTTTTTTTCCCTTAACAGATTTTCCATGGTATGAGAAGATAAAAACTGCACTGCAGAGCAAGTTTAAACTCCAGAAGTTTAGGTCCTTGCAACTTGAAACAGTAAATGCAGCAATGGCAGGAAAGGATATATTTCTTGTCATGCCTACAGGTGGCGGAAAGAGCCTTTGCTATCAGTTACCAGCTGTCTGTTCTGATGGTATGTAAGGGAAGAAAAGGTCATGTATAAACAATTGGATTTATTTTCTCCCTTTTATAGTTATTTGGAAAGTGAACATTATATTGGTGTCTAATATCACAGTATGGGGAAAAAGGAGCAAAGATATGAGAGAACAGTTTGCTAGAAATATTTGCTTTGCTCTCTTACTTTATTTTCTCTGAAGGAGCAATAGCAGCTTTAAAATAGATGTGCCTTGTAGATGTGATTTAGATTTAAATAATTTATCTAGTTCCTCTCAATACGTTACGTTATTAAACACTGAAAGAACTTTTTAAAAGTCTGTCACAATTTTTTTTCTTTCGCTTTTAATTCAATATACAGACTATAAATTATTGAAGTATGGATATCTGTTATTTGTCTGTTCCACTCTAAAGTTTTAGCTTCAGATTATTTGGGAGAGACTTTGCATATTAAGTTTTAAAAATAAGTATCCAGTTCTAGTTTTTAAGCTTTTTTTTAAAAATAACCCATCCAACTGCATGGAAGTTTACTTATTTACAAAGACTGAATTTACCAATACCTAGCATTGCTTCGTTGTGTGGTAAATTAGCACCTCACGACACAGATGTGAATCCAACTTCCTTTGTTTTGTATATTACTTTTTATACTCTGTTTATTGCAGCGAAGTTGTTTGTGATCTAGATTCTAAAAGAAGGTGCATGTCACAGGCAGTTGATCAGAAGTATCCCTATGTGACCTAGCACTCATTTATCAGCTATCTAGGAGGGGAATCTGCTACTGTGTATGAAGCTTAAGCTCATGTTTGGCAGTTCCTTCAGAACAGGGCTGATGCATTAGTAAAAAGTATTAGAGGAGATATTTGTGACATCTGAACTGTTCAGGTTGCACAATGATTGATTATTTCAGGTTTCACGCTTGTGATATGTCCTTTGATATCACTTATGGAAGATCAGCTCATGGTTTTGGAACAGCTTGGTATTTCTGCAACTTTATTAAACGCCTCAAGCAGTAAGGTATGTTTAACTGCCAAGTCTTCAGGGGTTTTGTGGTGTGCCGGCATCTTGCCTCTGTGTATGTTATTTATGAATACTGAATGAATGGCACAGTTTTATCAGCTAATGCCATTCTATTAGCAGTATCTTCCCAGCTACGTGCTATGATATGGATAGCATGAATAAGTATCTTCCGTTCTTGTTTTAATGACAAGAACACATGTAAATCAACACTTTTCCTGGAATAAATAGATTTCATGGGGCTATTTAGAGGATGTGAAGTACCTTTGGCTGGTGTGTGTTGTAGATTTCTACTCGGTTTCTAGACTTAAAAGAAGATTGGAGTAGGTGATTTTTGTCCACTAGTAACGTGTTGAGCAGTGCAGGCTTTTACATATAATTATTTATCTTATTTTAGGATGGTAAGCTGTTTGATCCAAAGGCCAAGAAGGAACTTGTTTCCCAGGCTGTTATTAGTCAATTGCTTTTTACAGTGAAATATATTTTCCTGACTACCAGAAGGCCATGGTCATTAACTTGCACATGACACTGGATTTGATAGGTTAGTGGCTTGATGCAATGTGCCAAACTTGGAGCCTGCTTTGAGGTAGAGCGCTTTGAAAACTCAGTAATAAAGACTACAATTGTGTCTAAGAAATTATTTTACACTTGTAGTACCACAGGCATGTTTGGTACATTATTGGGAAAATACCGATACCACGTGATGAAGCAAAGACAAATATTCAATAGTTTGCTTTTTCAAAGTTCTGTGACAGATTTTCCAAGTATTAAAATGAGCATTTTATATATGATGATCTTCTGCAAAGATTTATAGTAGTGGTAAATACTATGTAACAGTTTATCAGTCTCTGTTAATTACCTCTTATGTATTGTTAATAACCTCTTAAGAATCTTAGCACTAAGCAACTTCAGTGTGTTGTCCTGGTTTGTAAGCCTCTGATTTCTCCTTTTGTTTTTAACAGGAGCATGTGAAATGGGTTCATACCGAAATGCTAGACAGAAGTTCACAACTGAAGCTCATTTATGTGACCCCGGAGAAGATTGCAAAAAGCAAAATGTTCATGTCAAAGCTAGAGAAAGCTTATCAAGCAGGGTGTCTCGCTCGCATTGCTGTAGATGAGGTCCATTGCTGTAGTCAATGGGGCCATGACTTCAGGCCTGGTATGCTCATTAGAAAGCCAGTTTGCAGTGTTATTCAGGCATCAATAAGTAAAGAGTTAGGCCTGAAATAAAGCCAGTTGCTTTCTTCATGTTTTAAGTAAATACTTAGTGTATGGCAAGTACCTGTGTTAGCTCAAGGACTGTACATTTAATTCAGAAATTACTATATCCTTGTCCAGGAGCTAAGTTCATGCAAATGGGCGCGATTTCAATGTAGATTTTGCTGTCAGTATTCTGAAAAACTCCTAGTTCAATTTACTTTAATTGGAGCTTAACGGAATGAAAGTTTTTGGCAGCCATCTTTAATATGGACAATACAGCCATCTTTAATCTACTGGTACATGAAAAAGTGTCACTCTGTACACCGCTTCCTACTGTTCTGGGTGACAGAGGTAGAGCATTTTGTAAATTGATGAGCTATATTTTAATCACTTTTAAAGCAAGTTGAAACAAATGCACTTGACTTGCAGGGAAAGAAAGTGTGCTTCAATCTGTTTCCTACCTTGTCAGTTGTAGAAGACTGTTACTTAATGGTTACTGTTTCTTTGCCTTTGAAAGAAAATCTTATTTGAAGCAATAGTAACTATAAGTCAACCTTTGCAGTTTTGTTAAAAAGTGGTGGAGCAAAAAGCCATGCCAGTTAAACAGGCAATGTGGAATTTGAATGTGTAGCTCTGGTTGCATTGCTGTTCTAAGGCAGGAAGTGATTGTCAGCACTGAGCCTTTAAAATCTTTCCTTCTGGCCTATGTATCCTAATTCTACATTGCTTGTTTATTAGCAAAGCTGTGTTTACTGAAAAGCTGTTTGTAAAAACAATACAAAATAACTTCAGTGTTGGTTAGTGCGATGCCACTTACATTTTTCTAACTTTAAGACTTCTATTTCAATATGTTTTGCCTTCTGAATTGTGGCTGCTTCTGTAAAATTCAATTAGAAGAGAAAGCATCTATTTTGATAAGTGCAACCTTCTTATTACTTCATTTGGATGTATAAATTAGTTCTGTGGTAAATTGATCAGTAATGGTAAATCAGCGGTAAATTGATTTATTGCAGTATTATCCCATTGAATGCTATCTACATGAATATCTTTTTTAACTTTGGATCTGTGGTATGAGAAATCTCTTTCTTTCCCCTTTTTGTTTTCCTGCTTAGACTACAAGTCTCTTGGTATCTTGAAAAGACAGTTTCCCAATGCTCCCTTGATTGGATTGACAGCAACTGCTACAAATCATGTTTTAAAGGATGCTCAGAAAATTTTGCATGTTCAGAAGTGTATTACCTTTACTGCTTCTTTCAACCGGCCCAATCTTTACTATGAGGTATGTCTTATTACCTGTTTGTTTGACTGCATTGCAGTCATTTTAACTTCTGTAAGTTACAGTTGATTAATTTTAGAACAGATTTTCAATTATAAGTTTTAATAAAAAACAGCTTTTCAGCTGAATGACGGTATTCTTTCATGGCTTCATCTTGCTGAACTTGCTGTCATCTGCAGAGGAACTTGGGCTGCTCTGTCTTTGTGAGCAAGGCTTAGCAGATAGGACTGTGCATGGGGGAGAGGTAGGTAGCAGGCTCAGACTGCTACAACCTGTTGGAAAATATGTCACATGATTACAAAAAGCTGTGAATTATTGTGTGGTACTGTATTTTCAGTTTGGCCATAGGTTCTGTTATTGTTCTTCATGGGAAAACTTGTGATTTTGTTTTTTTTAATATGGACTTCTGAGGTGTAATCTGACTGTACACAAAGAGAATATAATAATTTTGGTTAAATGGCAGAATAGTTGTGTTTATTGTACTGGAAGAAGTAGAATAATAGGATTGTTTGACAGAATGTGTGCCCGCTTGAAAAACTCTGGCATGTGTATGTTATATTTTTGAGGTTCGGCATAAACCTTCAAATAATGAAGATTTCATTGAGGACATAGTTAAGATCATTAATGGAAGATACAAAGGACTCTCAGGTAAAAAGTGTAAAAAATAAAAAAAGAGGAAAAAAAAAAAAAAGCATGTTATTTTTTATAGTCTTAAGCATTACAGGGATTTTTTCAAGTGATCCTGAAACGTGTAGAGACATTATACCTTCACCATACATTAAACAGCCAGCATTAAAAGAAATGAAATTTAATAAGATCTGTACCTTGAATAATTACTTTTTTCATTCATTAGTTTTTAAATGACTTTATAGTTTACTTATATCTTCTGAAGTATTGAAATATAATGTTGATGTATGTAAAAAAATTTTTACATAGATAAGAATAACAGCAATTTTTAAGATTGTAAAAACAAGGTTCAAAAAAAGTTATGCGTATGTTTTTAAATCATGCATATGTTATTTAGTATCTATGTGTGAGGATACTTACCATCTTTAACACTTCTTTTTCATATTTGATCATAAGATTTATGTATTATTCAATGCACAGAATGGGTATGTGGTGGGGTGAATTGCGCTTTTGTAATGAAAGCAGAACTGTAAAAGTTGGACTTTGTGTAGTCAATAAATTATGTAGTGCAAAAAAAGAGGAGAGCCATATTACAAAGGCAACAGAACCCAATTTTCTGGAGCAGCAGTCTGTCCCTGTCTCTGCTGTGGAACTGTGTCGCTGTGATGAGCAGCTCCCTGAGTACAAACTGTGCTAAGATGATCACAAATTGCATGGCTTTGTGCGTAATCCTTGACTAAGCCCAGACTGACTAATGACAAAAAGCAGATTTATCTGAAACCTCAGGTGAGATGTCATAGATGTCATAAGGAACAGCACTCCTTTACATAAGCATTAATAACCATAGTCCTCCTTGAACATTAATAGAATACTTCCAAGATTATGTGGATTTGCACCTGTATTTTCTCTTTAGCCTATAAGTCAAAGCTGATAATTGAAGTTCCATTCATGGCTACTGATACTGCAGACTGAATAGCCACAAAGATTGTTTACTGTTTTTTTTTTTTTTTTCAAAGTTGTTTTTAAGAATTGGGATTGTTTGGTTTTTTTTAAAGACATTACAATAAGTCATCTTTCACTTTTGTGCAGGAATCGTTTACTGTTTTTCTCAGAAGGATTCTGAACAAGTTACTGTGAGTTTGCAGAAACTGGGAATCAAGGCAGGGACTTACCATGCAAACATGGATGCTAAATATAAGACCAAAGTTCATAAAGGATGGGCAGCAAATCAAATCCAGGTTAAGTGGATACTTTTCACAGACTTATGTCTCATTTGAGCAAATTGTGGTTTGGTACCTTGATGGTTTCTTAATCTTATTTCAGGTTGTAGTGGCGACTGTTGCTTTTGGCATGGGAATTGATAAACCTGATGTGAGGTTTGTAATTCATCATTCTATGAGCAAATCCATGGAGAACTACTACCAAGAGAGTGGACGTGCAGGTATTGTGGGAAATGGCTTTTGCAAAGTAGCCATTTACATCCGTTAAACCAATAAAACTGTACTTCCATTTCAGGCATTTGTGCAAAGTGTCTTTGAGACAGGTTCCAAAGTGTATAATGCCACTCTGCCTCTGTAAAGAGGCTTTAAAGCAAATATAAACTACGTTCATGATCTCAGGCCTCTCTACTGCAGCGTAGCAAAGAATAACTAAGTACCTAGCCCTTTACTCAGCATTTTTTTAATTACTTGATTTTTGTGACATCCATGGCTTACCAGAATGATGTCATAACATGACATTGACTGATCAAATGTATGTTACAGAAAGTATTTTTTTTTTTCTTTGCATAGCAACTGGGATGCCTGATTTGTTCAGATTGTGTCTAGATGATATCTTATCTCTGTATGAATTTCAGTGGACAAAGAAATACAAATAGGATCTGGAGCAGGGAATTTCAAGGATTGATCAATGTGTAGCAGCACTAAATAGCTGTTATGGCTAAAAAAAGGTTTTGTGGTGGTTTGGTTTGGTTTTTTTGACCTTGTACGTTATTACTTTTTCAAAGACAGATTTGAATCTGTGTGGAGGAAAGCTTTTTAAGGACCCTGAGGGGCAATTGGTTGAGATTTTAACTATGCTTGTAGAAATTGGCCTTAATGCTGGCCTAAGAAATACAACAGTCATCAAAGTTTGTGGGAGTTTGCATCTGCTTAGGCTAGAGAGACAAGGGCTGTATAGGTGCTGAAATAGTTGTTTCACAATGTTTATCAACTTGAGGTGATTAGAGCAAGCTTTTGTGTGTTTCTTTTTCATAACTCGATTTAAATGAGATTCTTCGGGGTGGGGTGGGGTGGGATTAATTAAGCACTGCTACTCATTTGCCCAAACATATTACTTAGCTTATGAAACCTTCCTTTTTCCCCTTGACTGCCCATCCGAGTGAAGTAGTTCCTTTCTGTTACGTGTTAAACTTTTTAAAAGTTTAGGTTTTTTAGATCTTTT
Organism: Fulmarus glacialis; assembly: GCF_000690835.1. Taxonomy (NCBI): domain Eukaryota; kingdom Metazoa; phylum Chordata; class Aves; order Procellariiformes; family Procellariidae; genus Fulmarus; species Fulmarus glacialis. The sequence continues at coordinate 25,293 of NW_009198419.1, read as the reverse complement.
CTGCTCTCTGGATCTTGTAAACAGCCGGGGGGCACCCATCAGCACATCATTGGGAGGGGTGAGCAATGGGAAGGAAGAGATGATCTAAGTTCAGCTGAAGAAGACACAGTTGGTTTTAAATGGAATATTTTGTTGAATCATACCTAATTCTCTCTAGGCTTCAAGATGTATTTGGCTAGGATTTTCCTAGGGTGAGAAAATGGTGATTTCCCTGACTTTCTGTATGACATTAATATTTTGTTGTGGTTGTTAAAGAGTAAAAATCTTCGTTGTGTAGTATTTTCAGTTTGCTTGATTCTGTAGTTGCAGAAGACTGTTCTATTTTGTTTCTAGTTTGTATCATGCTATGTTCTATTGGCTGATATGTTATGCTTGATTGTCTGCTACAGTCATGCACTCTTTATATAGGGGCTACAGAAGCCCATGCAGATAAGAGTGGAATTTGTAACAGAAAATGCTATACTTAAAGTAAATTTCTTCTAAAGTTTCAAGTCTAATTTTTTTTTGTTGTTGTTTTAATGCATTGCAGGTAGAGATGACCAAAAAGCTGACTGCATTTTGTATTACGGTTTTGGAGATATATTCAGAATCAGCTCAATGGTAGTGATGGAAAATGTAGGGCAAGAGAAGCTGTATGATATGGTGTCTTACTGCCAGAGTATGAACAAGTAAGTTACTGTGGTGGCTTGGTTGCTTAGTTTTTAAATAGTTAGGCTACTTTCGTTGTTGGTTTTTTTTTTTTTAGAGGGTATTTTAAAAAAAAGCACTGGAAAAAAAAAACAATAACACAACAACAACAAAACAAAAAAACCCCACCACACTATAGAAACACTACCATTGTAACAGAGTCTTGAGTTTGGAGTTTGTGGTTTGGCTGCTCAGTATGTGTACTCTTGCATGTAACTGAATGTTGGTGTGTTGCTTGCCAGCTTCAGGGTAAAGTTCTGGAAGCAGTCATGTTGAGATAAAATATCTGTCAACAAACAGTGTTTGGATTTCAAATCCCATTCAGAGCAAATACTGGAATGCTTTGTTTTTTACTCTAAGGTACCAGTGTTTCATGGCCATACAGGAATCTGCATGTGTTTAATGCTTCATCTGCTGCACTGAGCTGTGTTGAATACTTCATGGAAAACACTTGTATCTATGTTGTGGACAACTCGTGCGTTCGGTATAGCCTTTGTTGGCCTCAGTCTAAGAATTAGTTCATATTCTTACGGTTTTTCATTCTATTGGAATTGTAGATTATACTTACTTTTCTGCTTTAATCAAACTGTCCCTACAGCAGTGTTTAGTATTGCTGAAAGCTACGAGTTACTCCTATTAGTGTAACTGACAGGGAATACTGCATTGCAGTGTTTGTTTTCTGATTTTTCCTGAGATAATTCCTCATGCTTGTTTTGAGATACGAGCTGACCCAGGGGACCTTCTTTTTGCCACTTTCATCATTTATGACACAGGTGTATACATTTATGTTCTGTAGTCCCTCTTTGCTCTCTGTTCTTTCAGGTGTCGCCGGGTCCTCATAGCCCAGCATTTTGATGAAGTATGGGATTCTGCAAATTGCAACAGAATGTGTGATAACTGCTGTAGAGAGAACTGTAAGTAAATTGTTTTTATAACCAAAGACAGAGAACATGGAGAAGGTTGACTTAGAGAAATACCTAGTTTAGACAAACTGTGAGCAACTTCTGTAAAGTGTGCTCGTAATACTGCCTGTTTCCAAGGTTCAACTTTTGTTATGAACATAAGGTTTTGGTGGCTTAGTGTTGCCAAATTCAGGGTGTTTAGCAGGGTATTTCCTGGCTTGGCTTTTTGCCTGAGGCCAAACACTTTGGTATCTTTCAGGCTCAGCTGTTCACCTGTTCCCAAAAGTGAAGCTGGTGCAAGGGGGAGATTGCCTTAACCTGTTTTAAAAAGATTCTAGTATGTGGTGGGTTTTGTTTCAGGAATTTTTTTTAGGTGCGAAAGCTTTATTTTGAGAAGGAGCCTCTTGCTCTCTGCATGCCAAACTGTTCACACTTAGGCTCTGAGAAGACACAGTTTGCACGTGTCCTTTTGCAACTTGCCTGGTAAAATCTCTTGAGAATTTCAGTGATGCATGCTCATGAGACCTACCTGTGTCAGGACTGTGCATGACAGTTGTGCAGAACAACTGAGCACACTAATTCGGGATTTTGCCATGTGTTAGCTCTAACAGCACAACGTCAGTCTAGTGTGTGCTCTTCCTTTGGAAGAAAGTTGGGATCATAAGAGGGAAGGCATATGGGCCAGACGTAGAGGGAACTTGGGAGACGAGCTGAAACAAGACCTGCTGCATGGTAAAGGTTTCAGAAGAACGCGGTCCTGGAACGTAAGTTCTTTTGCTGCTTTGCCTACAAACATCCTGGGCAGTGTTGGGTAGCTAGCTTAAACTACACTTTCATGCGTGATCATTGTCTGCTTTAACTGTCATTTTTGGTACCCATCCAGAAAGCCATAAGTCTCTGAAGATGCACAAAGTATCTCTTGCTGCACTCACAAAGTGAGAGCTGTGGTTTAGACATAGGAAATCCCATACAAAGCTAGAAAGCTCTGAAAAGAGTGCTGAGAAAAAATTGGTCATGGGCATCTCTCTTGGACACACAAAACCACCTTACATTTCTTTGAGTAACAGGTGGATTCTTGTAACGTGGAAAATACCGTCTCCTCATACCTCATATCTGTTGCGAAGCATTTGGATAATGTAGTGATCAGCACTTGAAAAACTTAGGGACAGCTCTGTATTCAAAACTGTTCTCATAACTAGACTTTATTTCCCTGTACTTTTTTGGGAGGGATAAAGTATACAAAACAAAGATATTTAACCTTTTTTTTTTTCTTTATACAGTCAGTTGTATCTATATAATGAAACTGTTTTGCAAAAATCATGCAAGTAACAATGTCTTGTTATCTTCTAATTGGGAATAGGGCTTAGTTGAAATTTATACTGGGATCAGAGGTTGAGAAGAGTATGGAGCTTCCTTGTACCCAAGACTTACAAGAGCCATGTGATGAAGTATAGTTGAAATATATCTTGTTTACTGCTTTGGGCCTTTTGATATATAAGCAAGGTCTGAGGAAACCTAGCAGTAGTACTAGTTTTTCAGTACTTAATTCATACTGTTGGAGGAGGCAGTTGGGGTAATTCTATGCCATGATCTGATCATGCAATAGAAGCACAATCCTTATGTACTACATGGATGTGTTAGTGCTTGGAATAATTAGTCATGATGAAACTAACTTGTATAATGAAATTAGTAGTTTTTTTCTGTCTCATTTTGAGAGAAGAAATGTCTTGCTTATATTCTTCAATTCCTTTTTCTCTCTATTCTTTCCATAATAAATATTATGGGTGAGGAAAAGGAATCCAGCTGCAGAGTAACATAGTAGCTACCTTACAAATTTTATGCTTTGTAAATGCTTCTTTGAAATAATTTGTGTGGTTTGTAATGTTAAATACATGTAAAAATGTTGGCAGAATTGGAGTTCTAATAATGAAGTAGAAAGATAAATGTAAGTTTGAGTACAAATATATCCTAATTTGACAAAGTTACAGCTTTATTTGTTATACATTTATGTATTTATAGATATACATATAAAAATGCATATATATGTATACACCTAATGGATATATGGACACTATCTAAATAACTATAAATAACTTGCTATTTAAATATTACTTCATTTTTATTTGTAGCATGTGAGAAAATGGATATAACAGGATACTGCAGGGATCTAATCAAGATACTTGAGCAAGCTGAAAACATGAGTGAGAAACTCACCCCACTGAAATTAATCGATGCATGGTCTGGGAAAGGTGTCTCAAAATTCAGGGTAGCTGAAGTTACTCCACCAAAGCACCCTCGAGAGGAACTGGAGAGAATTATTGCCCATTTACTGCTGCAGCAGTATCTGAAGTATGTACGATGACTACTACTTTTTTTTAACATCTAGTAGTCATTTTTCTGTAATCTCGTGTTAATTCTGTATAATATTAATGGATACATTCTGTAGTCTCATTTTTAGCCTTTATTTCAGATGCATTTAATGTATTCAAAAAAACCTCAAAAGATTACTATATTTCTACTTCAAAATGTTAAAACAAAAGTTGGAGGAACATTTGAAATGCTGCTTCTCTTGCAATTTTAAAAAGCTGAGGTCTTCTGTACTCAGATTGAACCTTTAAATCTGCAGCAGGCTTCATTTTGGAGAAGTCTGCTGTTTATATGGCATCTCATTTACATTCCGTGGCGAAGCAAAGCAAAGCAAATGGGGTGGCTCAGATGAAGTCTAAGTCAGGACAGGCTGGCTAATGTGGAAAGTGGTACTCAGAAATTTTAAGAAAGCATAGCGAAAATAACAACAGTGCTTCTCTTGTAACCTGGCTGTCTGTGTGGTGTGTGGTTTGTCTTTTCATATAGCTTTAGAAGTTCCAAGAATATGTACAAATCAAGTGTTTAATCCCTTTAGTTTTGTCTTAAATTTTTTTGGCATCTGTTTGTACAGCTGACTTCTTACACTCTTAAGAGGGTGAGCAGATGATTGATTACATCTTTCTTCCTCATTTTCCTCCATGTATTCCGACAGATTGACACATGTGTGTGTAAAGGTCCACAAACTGAACTATGTTGAGTGCTGGCCAGACTCGCTCTAAATTAAGTGACTATCCACTTGAATAGATAAAGCAAAATCAAGCTGCTATTTGGAATATCCATCAGAAGGGTTAATGTGTCCCATTTTTCCCCTGCATGGTCTAGCCTTTGTCTCCAACCTTCTCTTATAACACTGATATAATTTATGCAGGGAAGATTTCAGCTTCACGGCATTTGCTACAATATCCTACCTGAAGATAGGACCAAAAGCAAGTCTGCTGAAAAATGAGGCACATGTCATTACTATACAAGGGACAACAAACAAGCAAAATGTTTACAAGGTATTTATATCTGTGCTGACTTGCTATGTAGACATCTTTTCCATTATAGTTTATTTTAATAGTTTGGTATCTGCTCAATATATTTTTCATAGTAATGCAATCAACAGGATTTAAAATAGATCTCATTATCTTCTCTTGTGTGGGAACACGGAAAAAGAAGGAAAACAATGTTAGAATTTTAATAGAATTGTTTATAACTTACAGGACAAACCATCTCAATCTTCGAATTTGAAAGGAAGCAGAGAAAATGCTCAGATTATTTCAAAGACTGTCCAAGATTCAGCGGTGAAGAATTCACAGGAACGTAAACGGCCTAACTGTGGTTCTAACTTAAAAGCAAAGAAGCTTAAGCTTCAGGCAGGTGGAGATGACCAACCAGTGGTTCTTGACTGAGCTTCACAGACTACATTTAGGATCTAATCATGTTTGCTTCTCCATGGACAATGAAGTGTGTAAGTTCAGTTTGTGTTTTAGTAATGGTATTTTTTTGTGCATTTTTTTAAATTTAAAAAAACAGGGAAACAAGTATCTTTAAAACCCTCAAATCTACAAAAAGTCTAGTAGTCAAGGGAAAAATGCTTCATATCAAAATAACTGCTGCATATCTTATGATACAGCAGTGACTACAAAATATAAATAATTACCGTGTTACCTTTTTAACTCTTTTGGAAGCGTAGTGTATAGTAACACTATTGCAGAATCACGCAAGACTTACAGGACCCATGTGATGAAGGCTGGAAGGGACTTCCAGAGATCATATAGTCCAATCTCCTGCTCAAACCAGGTCCAGCTGGAACAGGGTGCTCAGGGCTGTGTCCAGTTAAGTTTTGACCGTCCCCAAGGATGGAGATTCCACAACCCCTCTCAGCACCTGTTCCAGTATTTGACCACCTCCATGACCAAAAAAAAGAAAAAAGGATATTTCCTAGAGCTAATTGTTATCTCCTGTGTTGCAACTTGTCTGTTGCCTCTTCTCCTATCACTGTGCTCTTCTGAAAAGAGTCTGGCCCCATTGCTGCTATGCTCTTCCATTAGGTAGTTGAAGACAACAGCAAGATCACAACAATCACTCCGCCTCCCCCCCGGCTTTCTTTTTTAATCTGGAAGAAATCCAGTTCTCTGTTTCTCCTCTCTAAGCCCCTGCTTCTCCTCTCTGAGCACCTAGGCAGCTTGGTAGCCCTTTGCTAGACTCAATCCAGTGTATCAGTGTGTTTCTCTTACTGGGAAGTGCAAAACTTAACCCAGCACTCTAGCTGTAATCTCGCAAGTGCTGAATACCCAGGAAGAGTCATTTCCTCCAAACTGCTGGTTATATTCTTGTTACTATAGTCTACCATGTCGTTTGTGCTGCAAAGGGACTCTGCTGATTCATGTTCAGCTTGTTATCTACCGGGAACCTGGGTCCTTTTCTGCAAAGCTACTTTCTAACCAGTCCAGCCCCAGCCTGTACTGTTGCATGGTGTTACTCCATCCCAGGTGCAGGACTTTGCTTTTGCCTTTAACTGAGAGGTCCCTGTCAGCCCATGTGTCCAGCCTGTCTAAGTCCCTCTGAATAGCAGCCCTGCTCTTCAGTGTATCAACAGCTCTCCCAACCTTGGTATCGTCTGCAGACTGGCTGGAGCACACTCCATCCCTGTATCCAGATTGCTAGTGAAGACCCTAAATTATATTGGCCCCAGTATTGATCTGTGAGCGTTGCTACTAGAAAATGGCCACCAGTTGGACTTCGTACCACAGATCCCAATTCTTTGAACCAGGTGGTCCAGACAACTTTCTGCCTACCTTGTTGCACATTTATCCAGTCTATATCTCACTGATGTTTTTAGCTGTAAGGAAATTATAAGAGATCATGTCAAAAGCCTTGCTAAAGTCAAGGTATACAACACCCATTGCTACCCCTTATTCACACATGCAGTTATCTCAGTCAGTCTGGTTGATCAGGCATGCTTTACTTCTGGTAGATCTAGCTGGCTGTTGCCAATCACCTCCACGTGTCTGAAAATGTCTTCTAGGAGTATTTGCTCCCTAAGTTTTCTGGGGGCTGAGGTGAAGCTGACTGGCATGTAACTCCTTAGACCCTCCTTTTTGCAGATGGGTGAGACACTTGCCTTTTCCCAGTTGTCAGGATCCTCCCCCAGTCTCCAAGTCCTTTCAGAAGTGATAGTCTTGCACTGACCTCGGCTAGCTTCCTCAACATCCCTCAGCACCGCCCATCCAGTCCTGTGGATTTGTGTATGGCCAATTGGCTTAAGTGATCTGTAACTCCACCTTCCTCTACTGCTTTACTCCCATGGACTGTTAGTAGGCTTGGGGACCTGGGAGGTCTGAGGGCAAACCTTACCAGTGAAAATGAGGCAAAACCCACGAGTACCTCAGTCTTTTCCATGTCCTATGTCACTAGCTCCTCTACGCCTCTGAGCAGTGGGACCATGCTTTCCTTACCCTTCCTTTTGCTGCTAAGGTTCTTACAGAAGCTCTTCTTACTGCCTTTCACATCCTTTGCTTGTTCCACCTCCAGCTGAGCACTGACTTTTCTAACTTGCTCCCTGTGTGCTCAGGCAATGTCTCTATTTGTTCTGGATATCTTGTACCTTCTGCCTCCTTTTTGTGTTTGAGCTAGCTGCGGACTTCTCTGTTCACCCATGCTGGCCTTCTGCCAGGGTTGCTCTACCTTCTGCACATAGGAATAGACTATTTGTGTTTTGAGGAGGTTGTGGTCTGGAAATCAAGCAGCTCTTCTTGAGCCCCTTTGCCTTCCAGGGCAGTCTCCCTGGGATCCTGACAAGCAAATCCCAGAACAAGCTGAAATCTGCTCTCCTGAGGTCCAAGGCAGTGGTTCTACTAGTCTTCCTCACTCCTCTGTCAAGTTTAAAATTCTGAATCACACCATCACTGAGCAACATCTGGGATATGGGCACTATATAGTAAGAAACAAACCTGTCGATGTCTCCAAGTCACTGAGGGCTTCTGTCCCTCACAGGAAGGATTCTCTGGTAACTCTTATCCAAGAAACAAACCTGTCGATGTCTCCAAGTCACTGAGGGCTTCTGTCCCTCACAGGAAGGATTTTCTGGTAACTCTCATCTTCCTTTTCTTCATTGTGTGAACACTTGGCTCTGCTTCAGCTGGCATCAATGCATTCCTTGGTGGAGTCATGATCCTCATCTGTCTCAGGGCATTGTACCTACTCTGCAATGGCAGAGCTGCAGGTGGAAAAGGAGCCCTTTTGTGTTGCTGGAAGCAAGAGGTTTCCAGCTTCCCCTCCTGTGGGAGTCTCCATCCATGGCTCCTGTGAGGATAGTCTCAAGGTTTTCCCTCCTTTGCAGCAACAGGGCTTGGGTGGTCCTTAGCTCTGCAGCGTCTCTGTGACGACCCTGCTATCTCCTGTTCCTCTTCCTGGCTGCTAGGCAGACTGCTCACCTCCTCCTGCAGCTCCTTCACCCAGCAGCTCGGCACTGCAACCAGAGCACAGCTCGCACCGGTGAGGCTGCTGTTGCCAGCCCCAGGGAGAGACATCAGGCTGCTGCAGCACCCTTCCTCTGGAGCTGTGTGTGGGTCAAAGCCTCTGCGGTGCCAGGGGTGGTTGTTCCAGCCCAGGGGGACATTGCCATTACTGCAGTTTTGAGTAGAGATGTGGCCCTTTTCTGCAATACTTACACCTACTACAGCGTATTTGAGTACTTTAGAGAAGAATTTCAATAGGACATTGTTACAACATTGCACTACTTCTGACTTGTAGAGGTTTTGATCTCAGCTGTTCCCTTTTTAAAAGTTATACTTTATATGGGAAATACAGCAAAAATGCCACTCGAGATACACTCCTCTCTCCTCTTTTTTCCCCTCCTTCCCCTGTCTTGCACTGGCTTATATTCCAACTACAGATCTGTATTCTAATTAGAAGTGAATCTGGTTGTCCTAAGAAATACTCTTCTGCTCTGTAAGCACTAGAACATGACTGCATTGAGAGTTGCATACTTTAAGCCCTAAATGTGGGCTACATTAAACTTAATCTTTGGGGTGTTTCTGAATTCTAGTCTCTTAACTTTGCTACTCCACCTATTCATTTGCTTATGTTCCTGTTGTTTGTGGAAATGGGAAAGAGAGAGCAACTATAGACTATCACTGCTTGCCTGTGGCTTAAAGTAGTGTGTCTCCACCATTTTAAAGAGCAGCCTCTCTCTTTTGACTCCCTGCTGTTTCCAGTCACATAACATCTTGGTTCTGTCAAGGTAAGGGAGAGCCAGTGCTTACTGCTGCAAATGCTCTTGCATTTGCACATCCCACAAAGCTGAGTGGCTGATGGCAATTAAATACCTGTCTGGGTGAACACTGAGTGTGTTTCTCCATAATACATGGGTTCAGTGCAAGCTTAGTCAAAACTATCATAGGTGAGAGAAGAAAGATCATACAAATCACTCAGGATTACAAAGTAAGAGTAGAACAGAAGTTGTTTTTAAGATGTTTCACAAGTAGCGGGAATGTGATAATTCAAAAATTATGGCAGAATTTTAATTCTGAGGTTTGGGATTAGATTGAAACTGATACTTTTTCTTTTTTTTTTGCTAGTAAGGCAGAAAAATTATATTTGAAGTTGAACCCTGTCAGGACCTGAGACTGAACATGGGAAGACATTAGTGTACTAGGTGCAAAGGGATAGATGATTCTAAGAATGCTTGAGCCATTACCTTGATGAGTTTGGAAAAACATGAGCTGCTGACATCCTCATGTTTGGTAACCAATAAGGCCTTTTGCTGCTACTGAGAACTTGGTGCTTTCACTTCCACCTGTGTTTGTCTCAAATAGCTGGGTTGAGGGAGACGGCCTCAAGAGCAGCCCTGTCCACACTTTCAGTTCCTGAGCAGCAACAGCTGCTGGGTTGTTGTTCTGTTTATGCTTAACCTTTAAGCAGGGCTTAATCTCAGAAATGCAGATGTCATGGTTATGCTATTAAAAAGAATCTTTGAACCACATGGAAGTTACAAATAAGAGTGTGTGGTCCTTTCCTTGCCCCTCAGGGTTCTGGATTTCCCCTCTAATTTCTTCTAAACTAGAAGATGATGTATATTGAGCCCCTAATTCTATGACTGTAAAGTGCTGTTGGGAAAATTCAGTAACCAGGAAATTACCCTTATTAACTCCTTTGAGACTGATCTTGACCTAGAACCATGTGACCTCCCTCCTCTCACACATACTACAAGAAGTTGCCAGAACACTATTGCCATCTTAATATTTACATTTGACTAATTATATAAAAGGAAAAGCTTCACAATAATGGAAGGCTCATTTTCATACAGGAAGTAGACATGAGGAAAGTGATACTCTTTTCCAAAGAAGGAGCAAACCATGTGGCTTAGCACTGTTCCACATTCAGACAACACAGAATCACAGAACAGCCCAGGGGGGAAGGGACCTTGAAAGATCTGGTCCAACCTCTGGTGGGAAAGGAAGCCTAGGTGAGATCATCAGCACCCTGTCCAGTTGTGTCTTGAAAACCTCCCGTGACAAGGACTCTACCACTGCCCTGCAGAGGTTGTACCAGTGATCGATTGTTCTCACTGTAAAAACTTACTTTCTTGTGTTGAAATGAACCCAAAGGAGTACTTGAAGAGTTCAGAACAGCTGATGTTTTTCAGTACAGGCAAGTGTCAGGGTACGTTCAAAGCACCAGTTCTTTTGCAGTGGAGGACTTAGTGTAAGCTTTTTTCTATTCCTACTTTTCCCAATCAAGAAGTACTTACAGTTATATAATCAATAATCTCTGAAATTGGTTATTTAAAGTGCATCAACATTGTTTTATTTGCTCAGCCCTACCTTCTGCATTTGTCAGTAAGTGCCACAAAGTCTTTTTCTTCCCACTCCTAACCCAACCTGCAACATAAGACACCGCATCCTGCTAGCTGAACTGCAGCTGTTCTACACTGAGAGTCACAATCTCTTTCCTCAGCAATCTCTATGGACTGAAGAAAATCTTCAG
>NW_009198419.1:13125-14308 GCF_000690835.1 Fulmarus glacialis | reverse complement strand
CTATGAGAATATCTAACTGTATGTGAAGTAGAAACATATACCTGCTGGCTTTCTTTGATGAACATCAGTGTTTTCCAGAAAAAAGTAACCGTGCTGCCAGAGTGGTAGAGACCCAACAGCTACTGCTGACTTCAAGCATTGCTTTGGCACACGTAAGATTGAATGCTACATTAGATTGATTTTTTTTTTTTTTTTTTTTAAAGATCATAGCAGCCAGTGATCAGTAAGGTAAGTTCAAACTCATTATAAATTTAAGTTCTAGTAGGCTTCATTTTGGATCCCACACACACACATTCAGATGTATACCAACTTAAATATAAACCAAACATGATTAAGAACATGCTTTTCATCTTTGTTCTTCTGGTAGAATCTTGTCAGTGACTAAAGCTTAGTATTTCACCCATCATTTAACTGAAACCTTTGCCAAAAGTGGAATTAATTCATTTAATTAAAACAGTCATTCTGTTAAAAACCAGAGTGATTTTCTGGGAGAAGTCTCAATATGTACTGCCAACTTTACATTTAGTGGAGTACAACAAAGTGCTCCCAGTCTGACCCTAAATAAACAGCAACTCCAAAGTAGCAATTGTAGAACAAAACCAAAAGCCAGTATGAAACAACCTATGCCCATGGATGGCACTATGGAATAGAGAGGACATTAAGGAATAGCTTAAATTGTTCGGCTTCATCACCTAGGCACTAAATTACACCTAGCAACTAAAAAAGAAGGAACTTGATTGAAGCAAGCCTGTACGTACACATCACTGTTATTGAAGTGCATCTTGCGTAACTAAACATACAGCCAGGGAACTAGTTATGATTGAAAACAAACCGCTTAAGCCCCCATTTGCAACTTAGTAATAGTAGATATTTTGTCACTAGTTACCACAAGTCAAGTTGGAGTTTAGTACCTGCAAAAATTCCTTCCTGGAACCAATATGCATCACAGGGGAAATGAGAAAGTGGCCAGGATGCACAGTCCCCATGAACGTTTTCATTAAGTGACTGTAATAATTGTCTGTTAAGAATCCCATGGAGATACAGAACTCGCATTCAAAATGGCATTCAGTACCATCCACCACATAGTCTGTATGCACCAGCCTGCTCCGCAGGCGCTTGGCAGGGAAGACGGCTGCAGGTGACATCTACCAGTGCTGCTGTGTTAGCCTTTCCTTGGAGGGTG
>NW_009198419.1:0-13109 GCF_000690835.1 Fulmarus glacialis | reverse complement strand
CTGAAGATCAGGCAGGCTGCACCAGTGCAGCTCTACCACAATACCTGAACAGCTGAAGTGACAAGCAGTAAAAAAAGCTGCTCTCAACTGACATCTCACCCTGGCTTTCACTGTTCAAAGTTTTTGTGTTCTGTACTTAGCCAAGTAGAAAATACATTTATTTCAGAAATAAACTTATGGGAAAAAAAAGCAAAAAAAAAAAGCATCCATCTTGCTGTATATTTGCCAATCACATTCCAGGTAGCGAGAGCTCCGAGCGCCCTGTGCCTTCAAGATGCCATCTGTTAATCTGAGCCAGCGCGACAGAGCTGGTACCATTAGCTGGAACAGAAGCCTTGAAACCCGTGGGGAGTACTCCCAGGCCTGGGCAGTGGAGGGGTGCTAGGGGATGGCAACAGACTGGCTGACCACCTTGTAAATGTTCACCTGAGCAAGCGGTTTTAGGAAGCAGGGCTTTCCCACCCTAGCCAGTACCTACACCGCCCAAGTGCGGAGGTAGCTTTAGGCAGGTAAGGCGACACCATCACATCAAGGCATCCCTGGCTCACAAGGGTGGCTTACTGATCAATATGAGGAACATGCATGGCAGTAAGCCATGGGAAACAGGGCTCTGGTAACCATGGCAGGTGAATTATGCATGGTTTGGGGAAGGAGGGATCATGGGATTTAATATGTTTTATTTACTTTTAAAAAGTGAAGGCTGCCTCACATTCAACTGAAAGCGGTACTATCTGAACAGCAGAGTGAAGCCCACTTCTTAAGACTGTTAAGCATAAGAGAACAGGGCTGTTATCTAATCTAGATGAAAGCTCTTTGCCAACACTAATCCGCTTGCTTTTGTTGCTGCATTTCTACACAGATTCATTTAATTTGCTGGTATTTTGACAAGATCAACACAAAAATCTTAATAAGGAGTCGCATTTGTCCCTCGTTTCTCATAATCCTGAGGACAGTTTTATGAGACATATTACTTGGTGTCAAAACTTCATACAAAATGGAAATGGAGTTTTGTTCAATCAAAATAATCTTCTATATCAATATCTGGATTCAGGAGATCTTCACCATAGGCTGAGAGATCCATTTGATTTAAAATTAAGTTTTCAAAGGTTTCTTCCAAGTCCGTTTCACCAATCAGCACAGCTCCCATCATTCGGCCATTCTGCATCACTACTTTAACATACTCTTGTCCCTTGGTACATCTCAGCATCAGTTCATGGTCTAAACCCAAACCTTGAGCATTGTATTTTCCCAAAACCACCACCTAACAGAAGGAAAAAGCACTCATAAGATCACTGCAGTGGCTTTTAGTATTTCTGCTGATAACAGTTCTAAGCTTCAAAAGACTGATGTAAACAGGGAAATATTTGTCCCTAGGGAACCTCCCCCCCCATTGGCTTTCAAACCTAACAATTAAAAATCTTAACCTTGAAATATCCTACACAACAACCAATAATGAACCAGTTACCATGCTGAGCTGTGTTGAATTTATCCATGAACATGAAATGGAATATATATACAGAGATGCAAAGTAGATCAGTTGTCATTCACCAATTAAAATTTGTAATGTATCTGTAAAGATCTTGGCCCTCTTCAGTTTCAGTATTCAAAGTTAGTATGAATGGAGAAAGTCTAAACTAAGATTAATCATTATATAGAGAAAACTGTTTTGTCATATTAAAGCATCTGCTCAGTGTTGGCAAGTGAATATAAGCAAGCAGTATGTGTGTTACTCAGTGGTTTAGGACTATTAGACTGTATTTACTTTACCTTGTAATTGAAAAACTTTGTAACATGAGCAAATAGTTCAAAGCTGAAATCCATATCAATAGATTCCCCTACAGTATCTGCTACCATGCATTTTGCTGCATACCATCCCATCTGCCTAGCTTGAGTCCACAGTCTCATCTAAAAAAAAAAAAAAAAATTAGAGTTAAAAACACAGATACATGTCACTATGCAGTGACCGACACTCACTGTTCTCATCAATGCATACTATGTATTTTCATTATACTCAGAAAGGCTGAACACAGCTTGGCTTTCAGCCACATAAATAAAATTATCTGTCATCAACACACCAGGATTAGCTACTTGTTCACTGACTTCTGCTTCCATTAAACTTTCTTTTATAATCTGTGTAATAGTGGATAATTTACTTTGTACATTAGACTGCTGCTGAGCGCCCAATCGTATTATTTGATTTACCTGATGCCACACTGGACTAGGTTCCCATGATGCTGTGCAGATATCTCCAGCTGCATATATATCTGGCAGGGATGTGTGCATGTGTTTATCTACTTTAAGACCTCCATCTTCACCTACAGCAAACTAAAGTATTTGCACAGATCAGCAATAAGAAAAATAATAATTTAAAGTAAGCAATTCAACTTCATCCATGTTAAGCAGTCATCTCATTTGTTACTTTTTAATGGCAGACACCTAAAAAAATTTCACCAAATTCACTATTCTGCTTAATCAAAACATTTGAAGATATAAAATTGCATGAATAAATACTATGGGAACCAGCAAGATGCTCTTCTGGATGCCATGTAGCAACAGAGAAAATCATTCAGTGTAAACAGTGGCTATTCATTCTCCCATCTAATCTGACTCAATTAGAAAAGACTGATAACCACAAGAGAAACATGGTTTTCAACCCTCAAAATCTCAAGACTCCTTCATCTTCAAGGGGAGAAAACAGATTCCCCAAAGAGTGCCAGAATGAAGTATTTTTCACAGCTGTCCACCATATTATAATGCAACCCTGCCCCCACAGAATTTATCCTGAATCTTATCAAACCTAGAACCTTCAAATAAGCAAAGACAAAACTAGCCTACAAAAGCAGAATTTCCTAGCAATCTCTGCATTCTTTTCTCACCAGGTTTAAGAACAGATCAGTGTTGCATTTTACAAGTGACCTTCACATATCTTTTCAAGTATCTCAAACTATGTATTTAAAAATGCTTAGAATAGCATTACATACTGAATAAAATTATTTAATATGAGAATAGAGTGGCAAGACCTCTGTGGTAAGATACAAAGCATTAACCACTGTTTCTAGAACACAGCATAGGTTTTTAAAATATTATTGATACCTAGGCAAGGAAGTTACAGAGCTTGCCAAATTTCAAGTCACACACTATGTATGTTACAGGGACACCAAGTCTTAAGAGTTCATTTTGTATTTTTGCCAAGGCCAGAAAATACCATTGCAGATACCTAATTCCTCATCTAATTTCGTAACGTAGGCCTTGGAATATTTCATGGCTCAACATCAGATGTATGTTTTCATAATTTTCTTCTGCTTTATTTAGAGGATAGCATTTTACTTCCTAATCAGAAGGAACTGCCAAAACACCAAATATCCTAACGTACTGGTTTTGGCTGGGATAGAGTTAATTTTCTTCATACTGGCTTGTATGGGCCTGTGTTTTGGATTTGTGATGAAAATTGTGTGGATAACACAGGGATGTTTTAGTTATTGCTGAACAGTGCTTACACAGAGCCAAGGCCTTGCTTGTTTCTCACCCTGCCCCGCCAGTGGTAAGGCTGGGGGTGCACAAGAAGTTGGGAGGGGACACGGCTGGGGCAGCTGACCCCCTCTGACCAAAGGGATACCCCAAGCCATGCGACGTTGGGCTCTGCAATAAAAGGAGGAAGGGGGGACGTTCATAATTACGGCGTTTGTCTTCCCAAGTAACTGTTAGGCGTGATGGAGCCCTGCTTTCCTGGAGATGGCTGAACACCTTCCTGCCGATGGGAAGTAGTGAATGAATTCCTTAATTTGCTTTGCTTGTGCGTGCAACTTTTGCTTTGCTTAAATTATCTTTATCTCAACCCATGAGTCTTCTCACTTTTACCCTCCTGACTTTCTCCCTCATCCCACTGGGGGAGTAAGCGAGCAGCTGTGTGTGGTGCAGAGGTGCCGGCCGGGGTTAAACCAGACACCTAAAATGGAGACAGAATGATCTCAAAGGCCTGAAAATTCACATGGCAGCTGTGAACTCCGTAATCATCGCCCATGTTCGGATGCTGATTCAAAGTGTGACTTCCCTCAATAAATACGAGCACCTTTATAGCTCAGTTTCCTACATGAAAATTATTGGAAATAACTGCTTCCTTCCCAGGAGAAAATTTTAAGATTTGTAAGATAAAAATATGGTGCAGAATTAACACAAAAATTATTCTAAATTTTTGCCACATTAACCAATTATACAAATGTTTTTCTCTCTTTGTATAGGCTTAATCTTAACAGTGTATATTGTATACATACTGTGTAATCACTACATATCATGAGTAGCAATACAATAAGCCAGGAATAGTAATGAAATTAATTTTTATCATGTTGGGTATTTCCAATATCAACATACCTGCCTTATTTTGAAATGCCGTACAACATTCAAAACCTTTATCAATCAATGTTTCATGTCAGAAGCATAAACCAGCTGAAAGAGCTTATTTCACCTTACTTAAAAAAAACCCCAAAACTTCAGCTTAAACGTCAAAAGCAATCACTATACTTACATTATTGCCATCAAGAAATGGTTTAACATTTGGCACAACTCCAGTTGCACTGACAATGAAATCGCATCCATAAATTTTTCCATTAGTTAATTCCACATATACAGGCCATAGCACTGAAAAAGGGGAAAATTTTGCCCTGAGAATGTAACCAACAGAAGTTATTTTATTAATGATGTCTTTTATTGTAAGACATGAAATAAAAAGAAGAAAAAAATAATCTTTTGAGATATTTAATTGATTAGGTAGGGGGGGGGAAAAACCCCAAACCAACCCAAAACCAGAATTTACCTGTAACATTTCTTACCTTCACTCAAGAAAAATGAGATTTTGGAGCTTAGCTCCAAGTCCTACTATTAACTTTCTCTGGAATTTTCCTAAATCAAAGCCCTCATTTGTAGGGGGAAAATACTGTGTCCTGCCACTGCTTCAGACCCATGGGATTTTCTCTGAAGTACACAGTTGCCAAATATTCTTTTACATATAAATTTACAGATGCACAGGAAATGCCTCAAAAGCAAAAATAATGTCAGAAATTTGACTTCCTAGAATCTTATGCTGAAAGTAACTGGCTATTAAAATAGTATTTTAAATATCAGTTTTAATTCAGTTGAATTTATACATAGAATTATTCATGAAACAAGTGATATTTTCTTCTACTTTCTTTGATGGATTACATCAGTTTTGATGCTGATTTTTCTGTTTTTCCTTCTGTTTTAACTCCACTATTAATATATGATTTTATTGGACTGTCACAAGGAGGGAATATTCTACATACAGAATTAAGGTGACTTTGTGGAAAAAGGGTCTGACCCATAACATTTTGTAATTCAATTGTAGCCCATAAATCAAATTCTCAACTACTATAAATTGCTAGAGCTCCATTTAATTTACAGAAATAAAGGATTTTTTTTCCAAATCTGTATTTGCTCTAAAACAGCAAACAAGATCAAATATGCTCCAGCACTGCTTTATCTTCAACATGTGATTTCTAATCAGCACTGGCACCTACCCTTATCTGGTTCTACATTTTTCTCTTCCTTAGGAAAAGTCAAAGAAGTCCGTTGCAGTTGTATAAATTCTTGCTGTAAGTGTATTTTCTTTACTTCACATAGTATTTCAATATGTACTTTATGAGAAAACTAAAGAAAGATTAACAAATTGTAAACATAATGATTAGCAATATTTTTAATAGTATATGTGAAGTATACCTTCACGTAAATTGATAAATATTAATAAACTGGAAAAAAAACCCCAAAACCCAATCTATCCCATCCCAAAGCATGATGCATTAGCTGAGTTCCCACACTTTTTCCTTTTTTGGCACAGATCTAACCATAGCAAATGGCAATTTACCTGCTTTTTCAGCAGATATCTGATGTTCCTTGAAATTTCATGACCATTTAGATTTTTCTGGCATGCCAGAAACATTGAAGTTCTCCTGAGTTTACAGGAAGAGAATTCAGAACTTCTCAGAACAGAAAAAAAGTAAATTAATCTTTTCTATCTTTCAGTATTTCAAATCCTTCATTTTTCTATCATGAATTAAATTCTGACAACAATAATAAGTTTATGTTCTAAAAAACTGTAAAAAGAAAAAGAAAATACATCCTGTTCCATCAAGCCATGTTTCAACCACTTACTCCTATTCTGAGCTCGAGACACATGTTGGAAAGTTACCTGTTTCTCTAAACTATTTTGTGGATTCAGGCCTTGGACAGATTTATTCTCCACTCACAAACACACTTCCACAGCCTTCAACAGCCAAAATACCACCGATTACTCTGCTGAATATGCTAAACATCCTTTAGTTGGTATTGTAAAGCCATTTCTGTAGAATCTATGACTGATCACCTTTGAAAGACCTTTCTTTTCAAATGAGTGTAACAGATGCAAACACCTAACAGCTAAGAAATTAATAAATAAAAAGCTGATAAAAAACTATGAAATGTGAGGATTTTTACTTTATTTCAGACATGAAACTCTTCACAATGCTCATGTCCACTACTGATTTCACATTTCATTATCTGCTGTGATAGGAGCCTGATGTTCCCTGTACCTCTGTACAAACCCTATTGTCCTATTTTTTCACATAGGGAAATGTACATATGGCAGCTAAAATCAGGACAATAGAGGAACCTCTGCTTCTGCTTAAAACTAGGATTGACACCAGTCCTACAGAAATACGCAAACCAACATTCATGTTTCAATCTGAAGAGCAAATTGCTAAAACTAAGCCAGTGGATCTTCTTCAAGCAGAAAATTATTTTATTTGTGTTAACATATTTTCCTGTTTAATTCTGAAAAAACAGGAGAATCAGTTCAAGCATATTTTGTTTTTATTTTTCTAATAATCCTGAATGTGACATTTCACATTGTCATCCTTTCCCACTTCAAGCAACATTTAAACAAATGTGTAAGCAAGATTATGACCATACCTCTTTAGTCCCTTTAAGACATAAGCCCTCATGCCAATCAGGGCCTAAGGCACTACCCAGCTTGTCAGATGCTGCTATAGGTCTTTCCTTTTCCTCATTTCCTGAAGGAAAGAGACAGAGAACATCAGATTTAGTGTGCATACTTCATTGCCTACAGAATTCAGAACAAGGATTCTCTATTAAGAGAAATATGATCTGGTTGCCAGAAGGGAAGACAAAAATGTGTAATGTCCCAAAACCCATTAATTTGCAGACAAATCAAACTCCAAGCCAGTATTTTTAACACCTTTCAACTTTATGCCTTTCATTACTTCACTCATCTCCAAAACAACCATGCCACTGTTAGGTGCCTGCATCGAGACCAACCCCCAACAGCACCAGGGTTCTGAAGACCTATGGTAGACTTAATTGCTTAATATCAATGCCAATATTTGAATTGATGTCCATCTGCTAGCAAATGTGCACCTTCCCCTCCATTGCATGAAAGTGCAAATTCTAACATACCATGACACATTTGAAGAACCTTGGGTGCCATTCTGTGATGTTTAGGCTGACCCTTTTACAATTTATTGTTCCAACCTGAAGTCTAGAACCATGCTCTTCTTTTTTTTATTTTGGTCATATATATGTTTATGTAATGTTTGATCATGCAGTTCTAGTCAACTGTTTGATTAAGACTGCAGTTCACTGCATCTGTAATAACATTCTGTGAGGTTTCATCTGGTCCCCCAATAGCTTATTATGGGAGAGCTTCTTCCTACATAATGCTGACATAATTCAGAAAAACATTGAAATATTACAGAAAATAGAACAGGTTCTTCAGCAGATGGAATACAGGAAATGAAATGTAAACTTGGCACAGCTATAAAGCTAAGCACATTTTTAACAGTTTTTAGGTAACTATTACATGCTGTCATGTGCCTACAACAATTCTGGATGGGTTTTTATATTGCTTTTTTACTTTTATTTTTTTAAAGAAGGAAACACCACTGATGATAACAGTGAACCTTGTTTACGGCCTGCTAAATTAACTGATCTTAGGACTATCTTTAATATTAAATGCTGCAGTGTTAGGAGTCTAAAACACCATACCTTCCATCGTATACTTGGTTCTTTTACATTCAATTGGAGTCTCTCGTTTTTCAGCAGTTAGCTTTGGAATGAGAAATTCAGCTGCTCCTGCATCAAAAAAAGTGTTCCCAATGGCTTTGTCTTTGATAGCCCAGATTACTTCGCAGCCTTGAATTTCATACCTGTGGACATTCAAACAGTGGATAAAGTGACAGACTACCCAAAAGGGACCTGACTCTTCGCAACGCAACTAGAAGCATGCCAGGTTTCATTCCAGAAGCTAGAAACAAGGGATCCAAGACTCTTAAGCCTATCAAATCCACTACTGCTTCTAAATATTTACATAAGGAACACATTAAAAAAAAAAAAATCTCTTCAAGTTGACAGGTCATACTTTCTCACCAGCACAACCTCAACTGAACCAGAGCAGGGGGTGAGGGGAGGCAGATCAAATTTGTAATAATACTTAGTATTTCCTGTTCCCCACAATGAAAAAAAATGCGCATTTTTGCCAGACTGCCCACTTCTAAGAACAGGCATTTGGATCTTGTTTGCGCTACCTGGAACATGAACTGGTACAGACATGCAGAGGACAATCTAGTGAAAGTGAAAAAATTATTCCCTGCAACACAAAACAAGACCATATAATTGTGTAATATGGATGTGTCTGTAATCTAGCAGACTGCAAAACCACATGGTTCAATATCCTACCTGTCACAAAAGCCACGTCAGACACTTCAAAAGCTCTATCAACTTCAATTAGACTGGGTACAAGATAAGCTGCCTCTCTATTCCTGTTACATCTTGTCTCCAGAAGTCAGACAAGTTTTATAATTTAAATATGGCCCTTAACAGTCTTAACAGCAATCTCTGTTGGTGCCAAATCAGAAAAATGCTGTACATTCTTGGTATCTATGTGTCAAAGCTTCTTCTGAAGCTTGGTGAATTGACAGTAAGAACTACTACACTGTGAAAAAGTTATTTTAATAAATTTTGCTACTAAATGCTTTAAGAGCTACAATTTTATAAGTCAACCTTCTCCCAAACTCATGCACACTAGATTTAACATAACGTTGTTAAAGATTTTATTTGCATATGTATCTTTAAAACTTAGTTGTTTACTTACACTAATTCAAGTGCAATCCCACCATTTCCTACCACTACTATTCTCTCAGATTGAGCCAAATTCTTCTGAAAAGCCTGCATCAAGAAAGAAAAAAAAGTCAATTACAAGTTAGATCATATGTTCCCTCATACTGATCAATTACATCCTATTCAATATTTTCTTGCTCTCTTAGTTGTCTTATTTTTATTTTCTCAGACTACTGATACACATTTTCTTATGCTAAGATCTGTTACAGAAGCTAATGAAACCTCTAAGTTCTATCACATTAAGGGATGAAGTTACTGATACAGCCTTACAAGTCTCAAATTGAGACAGGAGAAGTTAAATAATTACATTTAAGCCAATTTGACAGAGCACTTAATAGAATCCAGGAGACTTTTCTCTGTCCTAGAGACCAGTAGCATTGTGGTATCTATTAATCCAATTTTATCACAACTTGCATAACTTTCACAGTAACTTGCATAACATTAAAAAGGCAAAGATACAGAAATTTAGGAATTTAAAAATTCCCGATAAAAAAATCAGGAATTTAAAAAATAATTTGTAGCAAATCAAAGAACGAATTTTACTTGCGCAAAAAACTTTCAGAAAGAAACAAGTCTCCAAATCCATCTTAGTGGTGAAATAAAAACTATAGCCCAGACAGTATTTTTTTAGATCATAATATAACCACTTCAAGTATTTTCTTTTAAACAAATCAAGAATCATGACTATCAAACCAACTACTGCAATTACATGAAAATCTGTTCATCCATGTTTACCTGACTAATTGTATCAGAGAACCTAAATTGTAAAAGACCGTGAAAACTGCAGTCCTTTAATCCCTTCAGAGAAGGGCACTGAAGTTCTATCAGACGGGACTAGTGAATGCAACCAGTCACCATTAAAAAAAAAACAGAAACAAGTATTTCCAGTCTTATTCAAATTTCAACATCAGTTTTGTCTTTCCCACAGTGGCCAACAGTGGATGCACAGGGAAGACCACCAGAAGATGATAAACACACAACAATACTATCCTGGAACACCCTCACAGGTTCCAGACACCACTGGTGCCACTCAGGTGGCATCTTTCTCTTCAATTTAGACAAGATAAATTTACCAAGGGCTTTCTTTTTTGTGTGTTTTTTCTTCCCTCTTCCTCTCTCTTTTTTTTCCTGTTTTTAAACTCGGGTAAAGTTTTAATATTCAAAACAAACAACAACAATTTCATAGTTTCACTTCAGTTTGCTTGAAAAAGTAACTCCTTTTTTATTCTCAACATCAAACTTCATTTGATGAATTACAGTTCTTATGTTACGGAGAAGCAGTGTTCACTTTCACCCTGCCTCCTCTAATTCTAAAGACCTATAGAAGTGAAACCTCACTTCCTACTTCCAAGCTGAAGTTTTAGCCTATTAAGTCATTCCTCATGTGAAAACTTTTCCACATCTTTGACTATAACTGTAACTCTTTCCTGTGCAATGAGGAGAGGCTACAATAGAACGAGAAAAAGGTGTCCTTTGGTAGCTTTTCATTGTAAGAAGTAGCCACCGTGTACCAAATATACCTTCTCAGGGAAGTTTCTACTGGTGCCTACTTTCTGTTTATATTTTCAGATTGGCTTCTGCCTGGAGGGCAAAAGAATACCATTTATTCTAGATTATCATGTTAGAAATATTGTCTATGAGCAGCTATCGATAAATTTAATAAATATAGTGATTAATTAATTTATTTAATATTTTAAGGCTATTTCTCTGCTTCTGAAAGTGTTCCTATTTAAGAACGTATAATAACAAACATCACCTTATGTTTCTCCATTTCACTCCGCTATCATTGTTAGTATTTTGCATCATAAGCAGGAATATATTATACACTTTTAAGTCCAAAACACATTTACCTGTGCACTGTCAGTATCCCGGATTCCTAACACATATGGGTTTCCTTGAAAAATTAATTTTGGTTTTGCTCCAGCACACAGGCAAAGTTTTTCATACATATATTCTTTCCCATCTTCAGTGAAAATTTTCTGTCAAAAATTAAGAGAAAAGAAAAAACAATTGGTGACATCTAAGAGAACATCAGCTTTTTTTTTCCTTAATGTCATAGTTTTTTGCAGATATTAAAAGCTGTAACTGGCTTCTTAAAGAGCAAGCCTTCATGTCATTTATTTGCATTACACTCACCACAGACTTACAAGCCTAAATATATGACGTTATATGATGGATACAATGGAAAGTGTACACTGTACACTCAAAGAAAGATGAAACGTAAAGATTACCACTTGGTGGCACTATGTACTCACGATCTGTGCTAAAAGAATCAGTTTTCTATGTGACAATGTCCCCCCGCCCAGCAATAGATGTAGACCTATGCACTACTATATATTAGCAATTAAGAATCTCATTCAAAACATTTCAACAATGGTAGACCTGTATTAACTTAACTAGGCAGAGGCTAGAATACAGTTTAGAAAGACCACAAATTCTGTTCTTTGCTAAAGAAAAAGGGTAGGCACTAAACACACTACATCATTCTGCAACAAGCAATACTTAAAATTTAAGATTTTATGACCTTATTTGTTGTTTTCCAAACTATAAGCTAAATAGTTTACAGTGGTTTTGCACAAAGAGAGTTTTTAAAGGTTTTCAGAAAACAGAGGCAAAAGATCCTCCAAATCCATATGAAATACTCATGTTCACATAGACATACCTAAACTAAACCAACATTATAATAATGATACAAGAATATAATTCGATTCAGAATATTAGCAAAATTATAATTTAACTGGCATCATATCTCTGTGTCTTAAAATGAGCAAAACCAGTTTTGGATCTGAATGTAAGTTTCTGATAAGTGCTGAAGTGAAAAATAACATGTCGAGTTGACACAGACACTAAGAAGGGTCTGTGTGTGCTGTACATTGCTCATACTCGCAACATATTTCCTGCTAAAAAGAAAGAAGGACAGGTGGAAATGTTAGTTCTTTCAAGAATTTTTTTTTTTTTATCATAAAGTTGTTACTATTTTGGTCTCTGTAGCAATAAGCAGTGATTCAGGAATCACCCGAGAGATCTCCAACCAAGGATTACAGAAATTTTGACACCTGTATGGATATACAGTATTGGTTTCATTGACTGGTTTCCCTGCTATTCCAACCAGGTATTCAATGCAGTATCTCTAAGGTGTTAAAGATTTAAATCTAAAAGATACGGTTTCTTAACTAACAAGTAATTTTTGATCAACAATTATGTCCCCTGCATGTATTTCTACTTGAACAACAGTGTCAGTGATATGAGAAAATACTTCCTAACTTTAATTTCACTTAATTTTGGTAACTTAACACTGTAATAATCAGAATGTTCTTCAACAGAATTTCATGCCCAAAATATTCAGCTGTTCCTTAGATTTTCTTTTTTTAAATAATTTGAAAACCCACATAAAAGTAAAAGAGAAAACATTAGCTTACATGTTCATCACTTTTCAATTGTTTTACTCCAGACTGTATAACTTTAATATTGGGATATCGTTTTTCTAATAGAGAACTTGGTTGTTCTTCTACATCAAATTCCTCAAGTGTTTTGGAGACCTGTAGGAAGAAGAGAGGTATTTAAAAATATGAATCATTTATTCATCTCTTTCTATAGCTTGTAACAAAATGTGTTATGTTCATTTCCAGTAAAGAAGTCACAACATAAAGCCCATAATGTCTCAACACATGTTACCATGTAACTGCTGAAAGTTCCTTTTTAAATGAATCTTTTCATGCCTATTCCTGGTAAAGAATCATAGTAGCACAGAGAATTTTAATTCTAAAGCTAGAGATTAAGCAAAAATGGAGAACCCTGATGGCTGCTCTAACTGCTGTAACGTTTTAGTCCATATATAGACTATATTATTAGAGTTGGCAACACTACTTTTTAACTTACCTGATGCAGTATTAAGACCCTGTTTTTCTGTTTGTTATAATAAAAAACTG
>NW_009198418.1:61588-62195 GCF_000690835.1 Fulmarus glacialis | reverse complement strand
CCCCCACCCCCAGGAGCTGTGCAAACCAGAACTGCACCTCTTTGGGATTGTGGATTTTGCTCAAGCAGTAAAAGACCGGAGGAAAATTTGAAGCTCCAGGAGGAGGAGTGCCAATAGACTGGCAAAGCCGGTTTTAGCAGAAACGGAGCATTTAGGTTCTGCTCTGGTTGTTCCTTAAGTTTAACGTATTTGGTTACTGTATTTTGTGTTAAAACGTTAACGTTTCAGTTGTAGATTGAATAGTGTCGGGAATTAGCTGGCCATCTTTTTGTAGTTTTAACGTGTGTGTAAGGCATCTGCCATTATTCTAGGCAGTTTGGGGGGGTGATACATGGCAATAATGTCCCATTAGAACCTTGTCAAATGAGTATCGTGACTTGTGCCACATAAAGAATTTTTCAGAGAGAAGCAGCAATCCTGTGGATTTTAGAAAACCTGTGACAAGCATACTGCTGGTTTATTTTTAGCTAGCTTCTCCAGTCCTAAAAAAATGAAGCCTTTCACAAAAAAGGAAAGTATTTTCCTATCTTTTAGAATTCTGTGGGTTTTTTATTGCCAACTAATTAAATGTGTTTCAGATTCTCACAAAAGAACAGAATCAAACCAA
>NW_009198418.1:48672-61563 GCF_000690835.1 Fulmarus glacialis | reverse complement strand
TTACAAATGTCAGGAAAGAAGCCAGATCTTAGATTTGCAGAAGTCTTGGAGATAACAGCTCTTTTATGTTTAATGTAGTTTTTTTTCTGTGTATGGGGTTTTTGGGTTTTTCGATTTGTGTTTTTTTTTTGTAGTGTAGTTTCAACAGAGGAAGAATTGTCTGCATTTTTGTATCTTGTTTTATTGTTTTATATTTCATACCTTGTTTTATTTTTCTTTCAACAGCATTTGCCATCTCGGGTTTAAATAGAGCCGTAGGAGGGAGTACTTGCGGAATTTTGCTGTCACATGTGAAGGATTCCACTTGCATTCAGCAGCTGCTGCAGTTTTACTGCCTCTTGTTGGAGGTCACCAAACCCACAGCAGAACTGGCGTCTCCCCATCTGATTCACGGCAAAGTATGACATCGTCGTTCAAGCCCCCACCCCTGCACTGGTGTTTTAAACTGAGATACTGACTTCACATTTGAAGCAGCTGACAAATGAACATGTCCTCTTCTGCTGGCCCTGCTATAGCAATGGTTACTTCTGTCGGACGAGTAAAGCAAACGGCCAGAGTCGACAGTATCTTATAGTGAGGTTTGATGTGTTTTTATAGGAAAAAATAAAAATCTCTAGTTTAAGTACTGGTTTATAATGCCCTCCCTAGGATGTACTGTGTACTGTTCCCATTTCTGCTCTCTCCCTTCCTTACCTGGTTCTGTTCTTCAGCATACCTCCTTCCCTCAGACTGTTCTTTTTCATACTGCAGTTTCTTTCGCACTTCTCTGTCATTGACACTTGGGCATATTCTTACGTGTTTCTTCTTGTCTAGGCATGTTCTTGCTCTTTCATGTGAGTTAGGTCACTCTGTTTCTGTCCTCAGTGCTCCTGGATGATGGCAAGAAAGAGCCCAGAGCGTGATAGGGCATTTCTTCTCTCGTGCCCAATTTAAAAAAAAAAAAAAAATTTGCAAGTTTTGTTCCGCAGAGAGGGACTTTTCGGTGATCTTGCTCTTAGCCTCTTAATAATGTATGACTTCAGAGTTGTCTAACACTAAATGCTATTGGGGCAGTAAAAATGTACTCTTAACCTTAGATGGATATCCAGCAAAGTTCAAATTATTGTTCAAAAGCACTGGAACTTTCTAATTAAACTTTCTAGTATTTCTTCTTTCAGCAAAATAATATGCTTCTTGTGTCTTGCCCTCATAGATTGCGCTCATTTTGCTTTGACTTGAAGCAAGGATGTAACAGTGAAAGTTTTGCTGCCTATTCCCCCACACCTCCATACTGTCACAAAGTGTTAAATGGGAAATTTGGACATCCTTTAGGAGAGAAAAAACCTTCACAGCAGGAGGTAGGTATAACTATATAGCTGATGGTGCCCAAAACAATTACCTTGTTCTCCTCCTATAACAAACACATTAAACTTATTTTTCAAGATGTGGCCTAAGTGTTTTAAGGCAACAAGGATGGTTTTGTGGTTGAGGCACAAGATTTGCATTAAGCTTTAGATTCTGGTGCTGGCAAATTCTGCTAGTCGTTTAGGATTAAATCTCATGAAGGACTTAGATACTTGCATGCTTGGTTCTGCCAATTGCCCACCCAGAACTGCAGTCCAGAGCGCCGAGTGAGGTTTGGGGTCCGGATGGGATCCTGGCAGGAGAGCCCTTCTTGAGTGTTAGCTGATATTCTCACCTGGATCCTTCCAAGATCCATTTTAGCTCTGCTGATCTCAAGTTCTACATGGTGGCTGATAAAAGTTGCGGTAGCACGCTTGTCTCCGTCAGCTGGGCTTATTGCCCAGACCCAGTGTATGCCCACTTGCAGGTGTTACACATGTGTGGCTGGGCATAGAAGTTGGTCTTCTTAACAGAAACTGCTTTTTTTGAAACCCCAGGCTTGAGATTTAGCTGGAAGACGTAACTCAGTGTTTTCTTTGTCAGCTTCAGAGAATCTAAGCCAAACAGGAATTGAATGAGGGGTAATAATTCTTTAATTATAAATCTTTGAAGTATTTCACAATCCAGATAAGATGACTTACCTGATGGACACATTGCCTCTTTTCAGCTAAATGTTACTAGAACTACCAAATAGGAAAAAGAGCGAAGTTTACACATCATTTTTCACTCACAGCAATTGATTAATATATTAGACTATGCAGATACGCGTTTTCTAAATGTAAGTTCTACCAAAGTTAAATAAAGATCTCTTGTAATTTAAAGCTCTAAGTAGATACAACATTTTTCTTTTGTGCCAATGGTATTATGATTTGTGAATGCAATTATTTTTTTATTCTAGACTATCATGGAAATAGGGAACTTACTGAAATGTGTTCAGGCTTCAATAAATTTCCTCTCCGTTGCCTAGGAATTACGACTTTTTGATACACGAAGGATTGCACGAAACTACCCAGCTTTGTAGTTAGCCACAGGAAGCATTTTAAAATTGTATCTGGAAAGTGCTAATATTGAAGATAAATTTTTTTTTTTTTAAATTAACACAGCTGATAGTTGATTTAAAAAAGATTTATTGTTCAGAATACACATGATGTGTTTCTGAGTTCAGAAACTGCATGATCTTTTTCACATCTCAGCATTTTCCTTTTCTGTTTAGCTACAGAGCAATGGCATGTGCTAAAATTGCATTGTGAAAGCTAAAACCTTGATGGTCTGTCTAAAGAGATAAGGAAGAACATGTACCTCTTAAAGGGGAGTGCCAGTTTCTTTAAACTGAGTGCCTTGCTGATAACGCTGTTTGCTTTTGGTAGCCTACTTAGTCCAGATAGGCTTTTCAGTGCTAGATAATCTTTTGAGCAAAGCCAATCCCAAATTCTGAGTCATTTGTTTAATGAAAAAAGGAAAAAAACTTACATCAAGACCTCAGAGCTCTGTATTTTGAAGTTTTGTTTTCTTATTTTTGGGGCTATTTGATGAGTTTTCTTCACTCATACAAAGAATTGTACGTCTGTTTCCTTTGCTGAACTTGTGAAGGAGAAGTAATTTTGGCAACGAACAGGGCAGTCGTGACATGGGAAAGGTAATAGTTAATTAATACACTTTATAATGTGCCTGAAGCAAACAAAGCAACAGGTTTGTGCGGTGGGATTGTTTTCTCTGATGCAGCTGGGGGAATGGGAAGGTATTGAGCTGAGTTTGGTCAGGAACATTGCAGCATTTTTCCCCTCGTGTCTCCGCGAGAGTATTCTCTGTCTCTCTCTTCTCATTCTAAGAACTGGTTAAGTATTAAGCCTTGGGAGATACTACCAGGGTTAGAAAGATGGATGGGCAAAGGAAGAGGTCGTAGAGCGGGGTCTTGGGCTGGGCACAGAACTGCTCTGGGAAGGCTCTGTCTGGAGGAGAGGGACAGTGCAATGCAGGAGCAGCGGGAGTCTGTGCCTGGCTGTCACCGGCTGCCCTGCGGGACAGGCTCAGCTGCTCCGGGTCTTCTCCCGGTTCTCATCTCTCACCCCTTCTTCCTTCCCTGAGAGTGAGCTTCATGCTGCTCCGTCCCTGTCCCTAACACAGCCACATCCTCTGCTCTGTTTCCCTGTCCTCTGCCAGATGCAGTCCACCTCCCTTGCTTAGAAACCACCAAATTGAGGTATTGTGAAAAACAGGTTAGTGTTTCTCTCTCCCTCTGCCCTTTACTAGCTAGAATCAGAATTGCTTAAGTCTAAGGCTCACTCCCTTCATAGTAGCTACAGTATTTCTTCCTTAAGAGCCAAAGTACTTGAAGCAAAAACATTTGAGTATCATGCTGCTGTTCCTCAGTGTCCTTGAAGTGCCACACAGTGACTGGTAAGTGTTGTATACTTGGGGAAACAGAGTTATTGCCATATTTTTATGCAAACACCTAGATTATGACATATTGTAAACTGTTAAAGATGCAGAATTGTGGGGGGAAAAAAAGAGACAAGAAGGAAGCATGGTAAGTGTCCTAGTCCATTCTCTTCCCAAGTGAGAACACTTTATTATGCCGACTGAAATTTTTCAAGCTTTTTCATAGAAATCCTCCAAGGATGGCAATTCAGTAATCTCTAAGGCAGTCTATTCCGGAGCCTTACTCTCCTTAACCTGGAAATTTTTTTTTTTTCTTTTCTTTCTTCCTTTTTTTTTTTTTTTTTGCAACTACTTTTCTCGTAACAAAGCCATGTCTCTCTTGCAGGGTATGCATTGGAAAGTGTTCGTACTGGTCTTCTGGTGCTGGATCCATGAGGGGGTCAGACTAGAGTGAGCTCTGGCATGAACAGGTAATCTGTTTTGGATGGGCATTGCTAAAATTAGCGCATATACATGATAGTGATTTTTGTGCCAGCATGTGCCAATCTGCCACTCCCCGTTCCAGAGCAAGTTGCTATTGCTCTGCCACATGCACACTGTGTGCATGATGGGGTGCCAGTCCTTTTGTGTTGTGGGGATTTTGTGTGTATATTCCCTTTGCAAAAGGCTGATGGTAGTAGCGTAAGAGTGTGTTGCCTGAGAGAAAACATGGACCTTCACTGGACCAGCTGCAGTTCATTCATTTGCCACAGGAACAGGAAGGACCAAATCGCAAAGGATGCTTTGGCCAATTTCTCTACATAAAGTCCTTCAGCTGTTCACTATGACTTGAGATTGCCCGTATGTAGGACATATTTCTGTGTTTCTTACTCCATGGATGATGCTTTCCCCTAAACTTTTCTCACAGGTCTCAGTCCAGGCCCTTTAACCATTTTATCGTGGTCCTGCCACCTTTGAATCACTAACCTGGCATCTTCTAACCCAGTGCTGAAACCCTGCTGGCTGTGAAATGTCAGCCTGCAGCTCCTCTAGCGCAGCCCTGCAGGCCCTGGCAGTCCGTAACTAATTATCTCAACTCACATGGTGAGCCAAAGAAAAGTGCAAGGGCTGTTTGAAAACGAAACACAAAGAGGAAAAACGAGGTAAAACAAAACTGAAGTAGAATATGATTCACAGACCTGCATGAAACTGAGCCAGGGAGAGGACAGAGAGAGGCAGGGTGGCTGCCAGGTGGCGGGGCTGGGCTAGTCTCTGTGGATCGCTACGCAGTGCCTCCTGCAGCCTGGTGCTGCTGCACTGGGGGTGGGTCTGCGGCGGCAGTGTGGCATGGGAAGGATGCCTGCCGAGGAAGGCGTGTGCAGGACTTCGAGACGCTGCTCATGCACAGCATGAGGAGTTGGCTGGTGACGATAAGCCCTTATGGGACCCTCAGAATGAGGGTCATACTTGAATGAGCTCTTATGGAGTCTGTGCTGGCTTGATTGAACTCTCACTCCTCACCTTGGTCTATGCCTATCGGCTGCACAATGCTGCACCCACCTCAGGATCTTGAAGATCTGCTTGCCAGGCTCCCATCTCCCACTGCCAGCGCAATTTCGGTGCTGCACTCACCTTTCCAGGGTGACTTGAAACTGTTGCATCAGTTGCAGGAGGGTCTGGGCAAACATCTTCTGGAGGAGTTGGATGCAAGACCTGAGATCTGAGGCAGGAAAAGACCTGCATATAGCGGGTGGCCAGAGAGAAAGTGCAAAAAGGATTGATAGACTCTGCATTTGAAGGAAGCTGGTGACACCGAGGATAAAGGAGCAGGTAGAGAGCAGGAAGGAACTGATGACGAAACCTCCAAGGTAGCTGTACGAGGTGCCATGAAACCCTGGCCTGGACACACGGTGACAGAACCTGCATAAAGCTTGCTACTATGAAGTAAAACCATTATGATTGTTTGGACAAATTTGATCCACCATGAGGAGTTTATATCAAGTGAGTGCTTCATGTCACGTACTGCTTTTAACCCAATTTTAGGACATTACAGCTCAATTTATTGTATCATCAAACTGTGGCCCTCACTTGTGAAAGGAGCCGGCCAGCTTGCCTGTAGCATGACATGGGTTTTCTGGCCAAAGCTGACCCTGTTCCCCTCTCCACCGCTGATGCCACAGCAGAATTTTTCTCTCAGTTCAAAAGGATTGTACTGGCAATTAATAACTGCCTTATAATAATGCTTTTACCTGTAAGAGGTGGGAAGTAGGGTACTGCAATTGTTAGGTTGGACTCGATGATATTAAAGGTCTCTTCCAACCTAAATGATTCTATGATTCTATATATCGTAATAATTGTTCAGTTCAGGTGCATTTGGTGGTGTCTGTGGCTTCCAATGCATTTTGGGTTACAGTTGGGACCCAACATGGCCAAACCTGGTGTTTTCGGAGAAGACTGGGAGCGTGGCCATGCCTGGTCATCCTTTAGAGGGCACTGACTGATCGCTTGTGGTTCCACCGGCAGCTGAACATACCCAGTGACTTGCTGCCACTGAGAGGAGAAGGACCATTCCCCTTTGCTGCTCCCTTCTTCCCTTGTCCTCATGGCTTTCTCCCCTTCTCCAGCCCATGCAGTCCTGACCACTTCCATCTTAAGGTTGGTTGTAGGGTTGGGGTTTTTGGGGATTTTTCTGAGTTAGTCTTGGATGTTTTAGTGACTTAAATCTGCTCGCAGAGTCAGAACTGACACAAGATAAGCAGCAGGGTTCGTGCCCAGGGATAAAGGGAGACTGTTCCAGTGCTGATAAAATGTTAATTGGCCTTCTGGCCTCCTGTGAAACTATGTCCTTTGTAGCACAATTCTGGAAGAATAATTAGCACTAATTGTTTGGTCACCCTGTTTTATCCAAAAAAGGGGGAGAGTGGAAGGGAAGGAGAGAGACGAAAGGGCTGATTGTTGGTGAAAGGACTGAAGAGAGAGATGTTGTGTCAAGAGGGACTTCAAGCCCCGGGCTGGGAAGTGATCTGATGGGAAGAGGATTTCAATGACTGCCAGGAGGAGGGGGAGCAGACCCTCCTCCAGAGCAAGAGGGATTCCACTGAGAGCCCTAAGAGGTGCCTGGGGCAGGATTTAACATCTAACACGTTTGGCTTCTGTCCCATTTCTCCCAACAAAAGGGCAGGGCCCAACTAGTGTAGAAAATAGATGGTGGGTCTCTGGCTGAGCACCTCGGTCTCTCTGAAGGCCCAAATCCACGTTATTAGCATTAGAGAAAATACACTTCATTTTTGTGTCTTGTAAGGGCATCAATTAGACTCCTAGAGCTGCCACCATCCCTCTTGCCCCGTTAGCTTCCTCCCCCTTGGGCTTTGTATGAGTCTGCAAAGAAACAAAGTCAGTGAGCAGAGGAAGAGGAGAGCTGGCCTGGAAATGAAGCAGGAGCTCTCCTACCCACCGAGATGACCACAGGGGTGGTCCTTGGCCCCTCAACAGCTTCTCCTCCCAGCTGAGAGGGACTCTGCTCTCCCTGGTATGGGAGTCAAACCTGCAGTCACCTGCAGCCCCAAAGGGCAGTTACCAAAATGCCAGGTAATGCACAAATTAGCAAATGACATAACACTCTACAAATTCCTCACCCTTCCTAGGAAAGACGACAACTCACTGCCTTACTTTGACGCTGCGGAGCTGAAGCAAATAGACTGCTATTTTCAAGCATGTGTTG
This sequence comes from Fulmarus glacialis, assembly GCF_000690835.1. NCBI lineage: Eukaryota > Metazoa > Chordata > Aves > Procellariiformes > Procellariidae > Fulmarus > Fulmarus glacialis. The sequence continues at coordinate 54,101 of NW_009198418.1, read as the reverse complement.
AACTGGGACCGCTTGAGTCCCAGTTATTCCTGCAGAGGAGCAGAGCAAAAGCGCTGGCTGCTGGATCCCGTGGCAGATGCTGCTTGTGGGTGGCTTGGAGGCATCTGAACATTTCGGTGCTTTTCTGCTTTCTAGAAATGTTCACCCTGCCCCGAGCATCCATACCTCAGTGTCCTCAGTGTCCATCCATACCTTCCATGCACCTGCGCAGCTTGTTGCTGTTTTAGTGAAAAATACCAAACCCTTAGTTGTGATGGCGTTTTGTTCCCACTCCAGCTCACTCGAGAGCCTCACTTGAATACTTGGTGAGGGCGTCCTTCCCCAGGCTTATGTATTTGGTGAATGTAGTGAGAAAGCCAGACACAGGTGACTAGACCCAGAGAAGCGAGTTAGCAGCAGTCTATTGCAATGCCAGCCTCGCTTAGCCTTGGCCAGGACTGGGTGCCCGTGGGTGTGATGTGGTGCAGCACAAGCTCTGCTCCACACTGTGCCGAGGGCTGGGAGGAGAAGGGGAGGGCAAAGCACGGCGTCAGGGCTGTGTGTAGCACATCCAAAATGGGACTGGAAGAAAGGGAGCAAGGAGGGGATTACATCTAGCCCAGCATTGCAGGCTTAGCTCAAAGCAAGGACTTTAAAAACAGCTATGATACTCCCTTTGCTTTGACTGCATAGTCTGGGGAGCATCCTCAGCTACTCTGAGGCAAACTCTTCCATTCCCGTTCCTGCTGCACTCACTCACTCTCCCGCTGCCTTCCCCCCAGATCTGTACTTGCTCTATCTGTACAAGTAGCAGAGCTCCCTGAACAAGCACAGGACGTTAGCTGTTAGCCATTGAGTATGTGGCGAAGTCCTATGGACAAGCGATAGTCTAAACGTGGCTGCTTAAAATGAAGGGTGAACCATTAAATGGCCAGTGATTCTTAACTGCAGTAGCATGAGTGCAGTTAAACCCAAAGAGAGAGGAAAATGAAATAGAAACAGCTACTAAGAATGACATTGCAAAAACAATCCAAAGAAGTATCATGTGAACATAGGAAAAGGAACAGTCTTTTCATGTGCTGCAAGCTGCCACTTCTTGAAAGCATCAGGAAGCAAGCTGTTGAGCGGTGGAATTGATAAAACCAGGCTCTCAACCTCCCCTGAGCTGCTCTGCCCACTAAATCTCGCTGCCGGCAATGCTGCTGCTGGGCCAGAGGCAGGCGGCGGCATGGCCGCTCCAGCTGTGCCCACCTGCTGAGGGGTGGCTGGTGCATGTGCCGAATGGCATGTCGTCTGCCATCAAACCAAGCTCCTACCAGGTGAGCTTAGCCTCCCTTTCCATGGACAGGGTCACTGATATGGGTGTCTCTCTCTTCTCTGCCCAGCCACTGATTGTCAGTAAATTTATAGGAACTCCAGTATATCTGAGGCATCTCCGCTAAATTTGATTGATACTGGGGGAAAAAACAGGCCAATAGGCCTTGGGATTATACAAGTCTCTTGCCTTTATGAAACGCAGACTAAAAATGAATCCAGAGCTCAGAAAAGTGGCAAATGGTTCTGGCTGTTGCAGGGTGCCAGAGATTGAGTCACGTAGATGCACTCTGTGGCACAGAGGCACCCGGCACCTTTGCCAAACGTGACACAGAGCTGGGCATGCAGCACTGGAGGGGAGGTCCAGTCAGCACGGGGATGGCCGCCCCGGTGCGGATCTTCACCTGGTGGGAATCTGCTGCTGCCATCTTCCCCTGCTCTCGGCCTGGGCTGTGCCTCTTGCAAGGTGTGAAGGTCTTCCACAGGTCAGATGACCCTGCTGAGAGCAGGGATGCTCAGGTACTTCAGAGGACTTGAGTGTGAAAGTCTTCGGGGACATATGCTTTGATTTAGATAGGCAGAAACGCAAAGGCAAACAGTAGGGCTTTGATAGTCACAAGGATATAGACTGGTTTCTACTAGTTCTTTTTTTTTTGTGCCAGCTATTTTTCTCCATAAGAACAAGCCTGTTTCATCCAGTTGCATCTTCCAGCTCTGTTGCTGATGTTTCCATGCTCTTTGTCTATAGTGTACGCTGCATGGGCATGAATAAGCAGGTATCAGTACGGCGCGCTGGCAGACTCCCAAGGGATCTGCACTAAACAGTGAGCACAGTGATCCAAAATCATCTTCCATATTGTGTTAGCAAAGTACAAAGCCCGAGGGCGCTGATGCTAGCGTAGCTGAACAGAGAGGGCTGGGCGAGCTCTGACTCCTCTCTGTCTTTTCTGACAGCACTGTCCCGTGGGGCTCACGGTGGGTTTTGTTGAGCAGTCCCTGTGCTCCCTAGCGCTGCAGCCGACTTTGCGTGGCAGCAGCACAGCCTCCTTGGAGTGAAAAGGAGGATAACAACAACCACCACCTCCTGCAACAGTGCCACTGCAGCCAGGTTACTGATCTTCAAAACCAAGTTATTGTTGGCTTAGCTGTTTTGCATAAAAGCAATCCCCCTCCCCATCTTCGTAATACGTGGCTGGGCAGCTTAAACTTAGCAGCTGAATTTCTCCACAGGGGCCCAGCCAGGATGTTGCCAGATTATAATCCAAAACCTCCCCAAATCCAGGTGGAAGTCATCGCAAAAATCACCACAGAAGCTAAGGAGAACAGCTCCTTAGGAGAAGTATCCTCAGCTACCCTTGGGCTATGGGAATGTGGAGCTGAAAAACAGGGCTGGCTTCCCAGAGCTCTTCATTCTCGCTTTCTGAGTAATCCTGTTGATTTTGAAAGTGAAAACAATCCTGTATTCTGCCCCAGAAGAACAAACAAGTGTCCCAACACAGACTACTCCACAGGAAGCTCTGCTGCTAATTAGCTTTGGCTTTTCTTATTTTGTGTGTAATTCTACGTGTTTGCCCCACCTTCACTTCTTCGTGATAGATGAAACCTGCCACTGTAGCCAAACGTGGCTATTTGGGGCTGGAGCACGCTGAGGAAAGGCTTTCTCTTCTGTGTTTTATTATCTTGGAAAGGGATTTACCTCCACCCTGTACCTGATGTCCGATTACTCGTACCTGTCGCTCATCTCAGCACTTCAGTTTCCTGCCTATCCTCTTTCCACCTTTGTTCTTATTGCAGGGCCCCCATGAAAGCCAGCATTTTTACAGCCAGGATTTACCCACTAATTCCCACTGCCAGGGAGCAAACAGGGGCCATGACATATATCACTTAGTTTTTCAGAAAGCAGGGTTGTATGGCGAGAAACCACAGGAGGCTGGAATACACAACCGGTTGTGCAGCTCCATTCCCTGAAGGAAAGAGTTTGCTGTTACCCTAAACAGAGCAAGTCAGAGCAGCCGGGCACCCTGCACTCCTTCCATACTGCTATCCCCCGGCTGTGCCTCGGGGGAAGAAAACATGGTGGAAGAAGATTTGTTGGAGATACTGAGCCCTGGCTAAGGCAACAGGCTGCCGGCACATAGTGCAGGCAGGGCAGAGTCTCGGGCCATCTCCGAGCATCTCTGAGCAACCTGCAGAAAGTGCTTGATGCCAGCCCAAGGGCCATGGGGAGAGCTGAACCCAACTGCCCGGGTGGGTGAAACCCCTTGCTCAGCTCACTGCCAGCGCTGCTCCTGGTGGTGGAGCTCTCTGCAGCCTCCCTTTCCTCCCCTTGCACTGCTTACACCACAGGCTTCTGCAAATGGCTTCTCTTCATCCTCCTTTTCCACTTTGCAAGATGGTCAGAAGAAAAGCCCCATCCAAAAGTTTCCTGTTCTCCGAGTTACTTTTTTTGTATTTTTAATTTCATTATTGGATTGTCTCTCGCTCAGCTGTTTGGAGCCCCTTGGTCGCTGCCCCACTCTCAGCTGGCACAGAGGTTTGTGGCCAGGACATGGTCGCAGAACATGAACCACCAGCTCTCAGAGCCTGGCACGGCTTCCTGTGCCCCAGCCCTCCACCTGCAAGCAGCTACTGGGCCAGTGGTTTTGAGCCACAGCCTGTTTTTTAACTGTTTCCTATTGTCATTGTGGAGATTCTGCATGATTTCTTTCTCAGTCACTGAGGAAGTCAGCTCTGAAGACAAAATGGGAGCAGAGGAGTCCGAGCTTGGTCTCATATTTGGTGCAGAATGTCTCGCGTCCCATCAAGGGGCTGGAGCACACACTGCCTCCTTGTGCCAGTCACGAAATGGAGAGTGCCATGCATCCACACCCAAGGATAATTTCCATACTGAACATCAGTAGGTGTCACAACTAACATGTCAGCGAGGGCATCTGTTGGAAATAAGCTGTGCCTATATTTTTGGCCCAGTTACCTTTTATTTTCTGGAGTGTCAGGCAACCAGCCAGTGCTGTGATGGCAGCACCCTGCTGCAAGTGGGGGACACTGTTGGAGCTCCTCTGGGATGTGCAACTGCTCCGTATGCCCATGGCTGTAGTGGGCTGGAGGAGATGCGCTCAGCGCTTTTCACTTGATCAATGAGATAAGGTCCTTATGCAGATGACCTTCACATAGGTGGCGGGCAGGGAAGTTTGCCTCAGTTTTGGAGCCAGGAGTGAGTGTCTTGGCAAAATACAGATCTTAGGCTAGGGACACAAAATTTGAAGCAATCAGTCAAGTTAAGTTAGCAAGTTCCTATCCATCTGCTGAGCTTGGCCTGACCCTGAACAAGGTAACATGTTTCAGATTACCAAAGCTCCCAAGTTACTCTCCATCAGCTGAACCGTCAGCTGGGACTGATCTCCTGCGCATGACCCCAGTGGTATGTGATGGTCTGAAACCCAAAAGAAAGTGGGAGCCTGTTGCAACCACTATGGAATGCCTGGCTGGGCCTGGGGGTTGTGCTGCTTTTGGCTAATTTTTTCCATAGTAGCTAGTATGGGGCTATGTTTCAGATTTGTGCTGAAAACAGTGTTGATAATACAGGGATGTTTTAGTTACTGCTGAACAGTGCTCACACAGAGTCGAGGCCTTTTCTGCTTCTCACCCCACCCCACCAGCGAGTAGGCTGGGGGCGCACGAGAAGCTGGGAGGGGATACAGCCGGGACAGCTGACCCCAACTGGCCAAAGGGATATTCCATACCATATGATGTCATGCTCAGCATATAAAGCTGGGGGAAGAAGAATGAAGGGGGGATGTTCGGAGTGATGGCATTTGTCTTCCCAAGCAACAGGATGGTGTACAGGCTGTTTCCTTCACTATAAACACAGTTACACTCTTAATGAAGCCTTCCCAATAGAAATGAATAAATGATACCCCCCATTCCCAGCTTTGGTATGAGAGCCAGCCCACAGAGGCTCTCCTGGCTCTCCTCCTGCCTTTCTTTAGTCCAATATCATAGTAATGGCACAAAGCCTTTCTCCCTGCTGTGAACAGGGATTATCGTAGCCAAGGCTGCATTATACACCGTCACCTCAAGTATCAGGACAACCAGTTAAAAACAATTACCTTCTCTGTCTCCCCGCTCTTTCACTTGTG
>NW_009198418.1:44215-48608 GCF_000690835.1 Fulmarus glacialis | reverse complement strand
TTCCCTTGTGCCTTTCAGCTAGTTGCACCAAGAAAATCTGCGTTTCCTAACAAAAGAGCCTTGTTCTCTGCTGCTGTTTCAACTAGGATCGAGTGTCAGTGGTACGCCTGCCTGCTGCATCCCCCGCGAGCGCTTGGCTCGGGGCCTGCCCTGCCGGAGCACGGGGTCAGAGAGCTGACGGGGATTTTCCATCTAGCTGCTATCCCTGCCCTCGTACGTCACTGTGAGCGGGAGCCAGAAAGAGGTGGCCAGAGGCAGCGGTGCCAAGATGCAAGTCCCAGGCATTACCACTGCTGCTATTTATAATTTCTCCTGTCTGTGCCATGTTGATGAGATAATAGGGTAGCTGTTTTGCTAGGCAAGCTGTATTTTTTTTACCACTGATATCTCTTGCTTTGTCATCGTTTCCTTGCTTTAATAGGAAGCCCTTTTTTTTTTTCATGAAATGCCATACTAATTCCTATAAATAAGAAAGGTGAGGCACATACTGGAGCAACTTAAAATGTTTACAGTGAAAACCAGTGTTACAGACCAGAGGTGTACGGACTGGGAACTGACCACTTGGACCATGACTTACCACTTCATCACTCTGAAGAACCATATCTAGCGATGGCAGTATTTGCCACTTGATGGCTTGTCCTTCATGGGTTGCTGGTGGCCTGATCCGGAGGGTGCTGGCTCCTTATGCTGACTTCTCCGGGAATCTTCATGTGCTTTATATGGGGCACGTTGTCACTTTGCTGGACCAAGGCTGGAGCACTTGGTACACTGTGCAACAGAGCCTGCCAGGTAGACCTGTCTAGATATTAGTTTCTCTGGCAGCCACAAGGATCGAAGCATTTCTCTAAAATCCAGTAACAATTCGGAAGGGAACAAGAGCCTATCTGCAGGAGCTTGCCTGGAGAGCTGAATGGAGAATTATAGCCCTATGACACCATTTACAGAAGGTTGGCTCAAGAGCTTTATGGCTAATTAATACTCCCTGCTGCAGCTTTGCCACAGCAATATGTTCTTGCAGGTGGTGTATGTCCTAACTGGTGTTTCGCATTCAAAATCTTGAGAATAAAGATGCAAACAGGGAGCCAACGGATATTCAAAAGAGTACCATCCACTGAGGACAAGGAGAGAGGGCAGCCCTTCCAAAAAATGAGGTCACTGGAAATGTGCCTACGTTCGTGCAAGGTCTGTTGCTGAGCCTGAAGCTGTTCCAGCCCGGCACTCTGCCCAGAAACACTGCCTTCTCTTTTGAAAAGTAGAACTATAAATTACAGGTGGGCTTGAACCAGAAACCGGATCTCAAAAATCGCATATGTTTCTGGAAACATCTGATTCATGTCCAGAATTTGCTGCTGGTCTCCGCTTCACTACATCTCGGGACTGAACGTGTGAGGATGGGCTCAGCTTCCCCTGGAGTTCAAGCTGTGTGGATCTGGAAACCTCTCTTATTTCACCTGTACAACTGCTACTTTAGCCTGAATCTAACCCATGTTTATTTGACAGGCTGAATTCAAGCTGCTGGTTACAAGCCTACATCCCGAGAGGTCCTTTCTCCTGGAAGCTGCAGAATCCTCCCTCCAGACCTGGGCAGCATATCCCCCCAAAACAACGTGGGCTGGAAAGTCACATTTGGGTTATGCGACTTAAAAGGGAGTTTAAGAAAGTTGTCTCTCCCAACTTTTTGTCCTGTGATGTCTTGTACCATGTAGGTGACCACAGCAATCCAGAACGGCTTATTTTATGTGAAAAAGCTGATTGCTCCTTCCTTGAGCTCTCCTTCATGCTCCACTTTTTAGACAGTTAATTGCCATCCCCATTCTGGAAGCAACAAATCGATGGCACACAGATCTCAGATCACAGCCTTTACTGCTTCTCTGGCTTCCTCCCTGCTGCTTCACACTCTTCAGAGGTTTTAAAAAGAAGGTAATGGCAGAACAGGGAAGGTTGTCCAGAACTGCTGATCTCCTTTTGCTGACCCCCAAAATGGTCGTGTCCTGCAACCCTCATGGAGCAAAGGAGGATGCTGCCGCACCTTTTAACTCACTTTATTTTCCTGGCAGTGCTGCCCCTCTGCCCAGGGGGGCTGTGGTCTCTTGGGGTCCTGCCATCCCCTTTCTTGTGGCACAGAGTGGGGGGTGCTCTTCTTTCTGGTTAAAATGTGCAAAACGATGGCACTTGAGGACAGCCTCACCTGTAAACCATGCAGTGCCCTGGAGGGATGTCCGAGATTGCTCGCATTGGATGGGAATAACGGAACTAAAAAGCCTCAGCCTGCTCCCACCTCCCACCAGCCCAGTGGTTCATCCCCCAGGCATGGTCCCCAGGCATGTCGCCAAGGTATGTCCTTGTCTCCCAGGCATGGCCCCTCTCTCCGCAGCCTGCCAGTGGCATACAGGGTGGCCGTGCCCGAGCGCCGGAGCTGGGTGCAGGCAGAGGAGAGGCCGGTGTTGCTGCTGCTGCGGCAGGCGAGGGGAGTGCAGTGGCAGGGTTTCTGGCTGGCTGAAGCTGCCTTTCAAGGGCCAACAGCTGCATGTCCCCTGTACCACGCTGCCAGGGACGAGAGGGGACGACACACGCGAGAGCAAAGGCAGACAGGGTGGCCGTGCCCGAGCGCCGGAGCTGGGTGCAGGCAGAGGAGAGGCCGGTGTTGCTGCTGCTGCGGCAGGCGAGGGGAGTGCAGTGGCAGGGTTTCTGGCTGGCTGAAGCTGCCTTTCAAGGGCCAACAGCTGCATGTCCCCTGTACCACGCTGCCAGGGACGAGAGGGGACGACACACGCGAGAGCAAAGGCAGCCTGTCCCCCGGGTGCCACACGGCGGGGGCCGCTGCGTCACATTCATACCCGTAATCCCACTACCAGCTTGTGGCCAGTGACTAAATAACCTCAAGTCAATTTTTAACTTTCCCAGCACATGAGCTCCTTTTTCAGCAAGATGACGTGGACCCCTGGGAGGCTCAGGCACTGACGAAGCAGCCGTCTTCCTGGATTTCCCCTCCTGCCGCTGACGAAAACCACCACTTCCTTCCCTGGCAGTGGGTGGGTGCCTCCGGCCCCCTCCCTGGCCCGTTCCCTGGCGCAGCTGGGTGCCTGCCATTCTCCCCAGTGCCCCTCCAGCCCCTGGTAGAAATACCAGGTCCCCATACAATTTTTGTGTTCCCAATCCCTTGCACCCCCAGGGGAAGGATGATGAAAAAAGCTGTCCCAGATGGCACGTGCTAAATGCACCAAGAGGCCTTGCTGCGGCACGAGGTCAAGGAAGAGGGTTTCAGAGCTCTTGACAGCACCTGGCCATCACACCTGGGCAGCACTTGGGCACTGTCACTGTTGGTCCCGCTCTGGGCAGAGGTGTCAGAGTAATTGGTAGGCGCGCAGCCACCCTCCGTCTCATTTAAATGATGATTTCTTGTTATGCTGAGAAGCGTGCCCAGCTGCTTTCGAAAGGATGCTAACGGCTTTCTGAAAGCAAATACATTACATCCATCAAGGTGCCTCTCTTCTGAGCCGGGGTTGTGGGGGGGAGCCCTGATCAATCAATTAGCACTGATTAACCAGGAGGAAGAGGAAAGCTGGCTCAGGTAGCATAGCCCTGCTCCCTGAGTACTGGAGCAGAGTGCTTCAGGTCACGGCACTCCTCAATCACAGCCTTAGGTGCGTGGGGTAAAGCTGTTCCTGACTGCTTTTAAGTAGGGAATAAGCGTGAGAGCATCACGGCTGGGCAGGGAGTGCCCTGCGGGAGGAAGGGATGGGGAGCAGGGTCGGGGGGACAGGGCTGGGCAGTGGTACAGGGTCGGTGGCTTGCAGGGCTGCCTTTGGAACGTACCTTATCTCAGTGCTCCCTGGTTCTCAGACATTTGCACTTTATCGCTTTAATTCCTCTTTTCCTGGTTTTCAGCAATCTGACCTGCGCAGCGGCAAAGGCAGCGCTGCAGCAGCCCCAGGTTTGCTTCATTGTTTTCAGCGCAGCATTGCAGATGCTGGAGGTGCCTGGCTGCAGTGCAAAACCACGGGGGGTCCTCTGACCACAAATGCTCAGCCCAGCTCCCAGAAATGAGAGCTGCCTCCGCAGGTCTGCCCCATCTGTCGAGAGGCATGGGATCCACTCCGTGGTAGGCTAAGGGCTGGGGCTGCGGTTTTACTCAGCACGGAGCTCCGGAGTGTTTTGTTCAGTTGAAATTGATGGCGTTGCTGGTGGGAAGCGCTGGCTGCGTGGGTGAAAAATGTAAACAACAAGCAGAAACAGAAGGAAAATACTTGCCCACTGTTAAACAGGAGAGGTGAATTAGTCACCAAGAACGCTGAAAAGGCAGAGGTTCTCAACACTTTCTTCACCTCTCTCTGTACCAGCACTGTTGGGCCCCAGGCCTTGGGAACAAAAATCCAGGTTGATGCAAACCCAG
>NW_009198418.1:40198-43910 GCF_000690835.1 Fulmarus glacialis | reverse complement strand
GCGCGTGATTGGGAAAAGCCAGCACAGATTCACCAAGGGCAAATTGTGCTTGACAAACCTGATCGTCTTCTACGACAAAGTAACCTGCTTGGTTGATGTGGGGCGAGCGGTGGATATTGTCTACCTGGATTTCTCCAACGCTTTCGATATGGTTTCCCACAGCCTCCTCCTAGAGAAACTGATGCGTTACGTTCTAGACAAGTGCTCTGTGCGGCGGGTGGGGAGCTGACAGGCTGTACCCAGAGGATGGTGGTAAATAGCTCCTTTTCAAACTGGCAACCTGTCACAAGTGGGGTCCCCCAGGGATCGATACTGGGCCCAACGCTGTTTAATATCTTCACACATGATCTGGATGATGGGATCAAGTGTACCCTGATGAAGTTTGCTGATGATAAAAACCAAGTGGGGAAGTGGACACTTCAGAAGGGCGAGCCACCCTGCAGCAAGACCTGGACGGGCGGGAAGAGTGGGCTAACAAGAACCTTATGAAGCTCAACAAAGGCAAATATAAGGTCTTGCACCTGGGAAAACATAATCCAGGAGTGCAGCACAGGCTGGGGAGCAGCTCCGTGGAAAGGGACCTGGGGGTCCTGGTGGACAGGAAGCTCAAGATGAGTGAACAGTGTGCTGTGCTGCTGCGGCAAAGCAAGCCAACAGGATGCTGGGTTGCATCAACAAGGGCATCACCAGCAGAGATAAAGAAGTCATTATCCCACTCTACTCAGCACTTGTCAGGCCACACCTGGAATACTGGGGTCAGTTTTGGTCCCTGCTATACAAAAAAGATGTGGACAGGCTGTAGACGGTCCAGAGGAGGGCCACAAAGATGATCAAAGGACTGGGAAGCCTACCACATGAGGAAAGGCTGAGAGAACTGGGTTTGTTCAGCCTTGAGAAAAGAAGGCTTAGGGGAGACCTTATCCCCGTGTTCCAGTATTTAAAGGGTGGCTACAAAGAAGACGGCGACTCCTTTTTACAATGAGTCACATGGAAAAGATGAGGGGTAATGGGTACAAGTTACTCCTGGGGAGATTCCGATTGGACACGAGGAAAATTTTTCACAATGAGAACAATTAGCCATTGGAATAATCTCCCCAGGGAAGTGGTGGATTACTGAACATGGGACACTTTTAAGATTTGGCTGGACAGGATGCTGGGCCATCTTGTCCAGACCGTGCTTTTGCCGGAAAAGGTTGGGCCTGGTGATTCTTGAGGTCCCTTCCAACCTGGTGTTCTATGATTCACTTCATTATTAGTGGGAGCAAGACTTACATCTTGAACTCACAGAGATTTTTAAGCCTTTCCACCTCCAGCAGAAGCCACCTGTACCCGGCACCTTAGCAGAGGCAGCCTGAGATGGCCCCGCTTAGCCCTTCCTTCCCCAGCACACCGTAGGCAAGGCTGCTCAGGGAAAGCCGGGAAGAACAACACTGTATTTGCTGCAGTATTTTAAGCACAAAGAGATACCAGGCTATGATTATCTTCCATGAAGATGTGAACAGATGAAACATGGTGTAATTTAGGATTATTATGTTAAAATCGCAATACGTGAGCTGCTAGGGTGGCTGAGGATCGAGAGACAGCAGCAGCCTGCAGGTTGGATTGCAGCAGGCGTCAGAGTTGGAGGGATGCTCAAGGGCAGGTTCCTCTCATTCCTCAGATCTGCATGGCCTTTGGTGAGGTTTGTGTGGAGATGAACGTCTCACCCCCTGTCTTCAGTGGGAGAATTTGCCCTGGGCTTCCCCGGGAGCATCGTGGGGAGGTGTGGGGACCGAGAGTGAGTTGTGAGAACAGTCCTTGCAGTGCCATGTGTGCCTGTCAGCCTAATTAAAGCCTAATAATTAGGATTGGCATACTCTTTATTTTTAATTATGAGTAGCACTTTATTTTAGAGGTCAAAAGTAACCCTGCAATTACCTTGTACGATTACTCAGTTATTAGCTGGTCTCTGACGCTGCAGACATCCAGGAGAGCCTTTGGCAGGCTGTCACAGGGCTACGTGGGCTGGACGGGACCCTTGGCAAAACTGTCCCATCCTCTTACCCAGACCACGCACAGACCCTGCAGGGACGAGGACAGCACGAGGCTCCAAGCATGAGCAGACGACCCCTGGCAGTGAGGCGCAGCTGTCCTGGAGCCTTTGGCTCAGCTTCTGTGGGCTGCCAAGGCCTCACCATCCCGTGTCCCCAGCGCACCCAGCTCGGCTGCTTGCACCTGCACAGGCACGGGCCGGGTCTGCCAGCTCCAAGCGGTGACCACGCTGACGCCCCACGCTCGCCAGGAGCAGTCTCATGGCGTAGGGCATTGCTGAGCACTGCGGTGCACAGCAGCATGCAAACTGTTGAGCAGCATCAGCCAAGAAACTAATGTACTTTAAAAACAAATTATTTAAGAAAGAGTGGAGGAGTGCAGAAGGCTGCTGTGAGCAGCCCTGTGCTTCTCAGCCATCCAGCCCCAGCCTGTGCTGGTGCACGGGGTTGTTCCTCCCCAGGGGCAGGAGGTGGCATTGCCTCTGCCCAGGCATGCCGCGGCCCTGCCTGCCTCGCTTGGATCTGAAGGACCGAAGAGTGGTCACTGCAGCGAGAGCCAAAGCGGGCTTCACTGGGCGCGAGGGAGGAGAGCAGTGCATTGGTGCGGGGAGCAGCTTGGGGTTGACCCGGCTGCCCGGTGCCCTGCGGGCTCACAGCCGTGCTTACGACATGCTGGATGGGTTAAATTTTCCTTCTGCTGACAAACCCTGGACAGGTGGAAACCCTGTTCTCAGCTTAGCCTCCATCACTGCCTGCACCCCACACTCGGCCACGCGTGGAGGGGAGGTCTCATCCCCCTTCTCACCCCCACCAGGTTTCCTCTTTAGCTGAGCCATTCTGGAGGCTGGCTGGTATTTCAGTCGCTGAAGAAATTAGTAACTGATTTATATAACATCTCGTGTGACTGCAGGGTCTTCACAGAGATGCAACTGCGAACAAGTACACTATTGGCAGAATAAGAAAACGCTGCCAAAAAACTACGCGACATTTAACTGTGGGTATCACATTGCCAGGCCAGATGCCACTCCGCTGGTCTTGTAGCGGCGTCCGTACCTGTGTGCTGCGGCTGTGTCCCGTTTTGCCGCAGCTGTGTCCCATTTTGCAGCAGCTCAGCTCTGCAGGCGAGGCCCCAGCAGCCACGTCGGCTCGTCCTTCCCAGGGCCGGAGCAAGCTCCCTCCTTGAAAAGGAGCTTCTGGTCTCCCCTATTTCTACAGGCATCAGGTTGGGTCCTGTCCCAGCAGCACAGCGCTCAGCACCAAGATGTCTTCTCACCCAGGGCCCGTTCACACCAGCATCGCCTGCCAGTGCTAGCAGCACCTCTCCTGCCGCCTCTGCCTGGGTGCGTCGGTGGTTGATGCCCAGCAGATGCAGGAGGCTGCGTGTCGCCAGGCCAGCTCGCTGGTGCTGCCAGCTCTTGTTTTCCTCCTGGCTCCCTGCCGAGATGTCAGTGGCCATCTCTCACCTCCGGTCATCGGCGCTCGTGGTGGGCAGGAAGGATGGTCTCCCCACGCACGCATGGGCAAACCTGGGCAGAGCAATGCCGGGACACCAGAGCCCGCAGTGCTTCCTGACGCTCCTGGGGCTGAAGCTCTGAGCTTGGATGGTCCAGGGGTTATTTTAGGTGTGTGCGTGTCCATGGGCCACTGGCGGCCGAACCGACACCGCTGTGCAGGAATTGAAA